>NW_024061607.1:76543-109401 GCF_016432855.1 Salvelinus namaycush | reverse complement strand
CCTAACACTGTAGTAATGATAAACCATGTCATTCCTAACACTGTAGTAATGATAAACCATGTCATTCCTAACACTGTGGTAATGATAAACCATGTCATTCCTAACACTGTGGTAATGATAAACCATGTCATTCCTAACACTGTAGTAATGATAAACCATGTCATTCCTAACACTGCAGTAATGATAAACCATGTCATTCCTAACACTGCAGTAATGATAAACCATGTCATTCCTAACACTGCAGTAATGATAAACCATGTCATTCCTAACACTGCAGTAATGATAACCATTCATTCCTAACACTGGTGTAATGATAAACCATGTCATTCCTAACACTGTAGGTAATGATAAACCATGTCATTCCTAACACTGTGGTAATGATAAACCATGTCATTCCTATGTGTAATGATAACATGTCATTCCTACACTGTGGTATGATAAACCATGTCATTCCTAACACTGCAGTAATGATAAACCATGTCATTCCTAACACTGCAGTAATGATAAACCATGTCATTCCTAACACTGCAGTAATGATAAACCATGTCATTCCTAACACTGCAGTAATGATAAACCATGTCATTCCTAACACTGTGGTAATGATAAACCATGTCATTCCTAACACTGCAGTAATGATAAACCATGTTTTAAGCAGCCAGATGTGAACTAGCTACAGTGAACTAGGTTTAAGCAGCCAGATGTGAACTAGCTACAGTGAACTAGATTTAAGCAGCCAGATGTGAACTAGCTACAGTGAACTAGGTTTAAGCAGCCAGATGTGAACTAGCTACAGTGAACTAGATTTAAGCAGCCAGATGTGAACTAGCTACAGTGAACTAGGTTTAAGCAGCCAGATGTGAACTAGCTACAGTGAACTAGGTTTAAGCAGCCAGATGTGAACTAGCTACAGTGAACTAGGTTTAAGCAGCCAGATGTGAACTAGCTACAGTGAACTAGGTTTAAGCAGCCAGATGTGAACTAGCTACAGTGAACTTGGTTTAAGCAGCCAGATGTGAACTAGCTACAGTGAACTAGGTTTAAGCAGCCAGATGTGAACTAGCTACAGTGAACTAGGTTTAAGCAGCCAGATGTGAACTAGCTACAGTGAACTAGTAGGTTTAAACAGCCAGATGTGAACTAGCTACAGTGAACTAGGTTTAAGCAGCCAGGTGTGAACTAGCTACAGTGAACTAGGTTTAAACAGCCAGATGTGAACTAGCTACAGTGAACTAGGTTTAAACAGCCAGATGTGAACTAGCTACAGTGAACTAGTAGGTTTAAACAGCCAGACGTGAACTAGCTACAGTGAACTAGGTTTAAACAGCCAGATGTGAACTAGCTACAGTGAACTAGTAGGTTTAAACAGCCTGTCGTGAACTAGCTACAGTGAACTAGTAGGTTTAAGCAGCCAGATGTGAACTAGCTACAGTGAACTAGGTTTAAGCAGCCAGATGTGAACTAGCTACAGTGAACTAGGTTTAAGCAGCCAGATGTGAACTAGCTACAGTGAACTAGGTTTAAACAGCCAGATGTGAACTAGCTACAGTGAACTAGGTTTAAGCAGCCAGATGTGAACTAGCTACAGTGAACTAGGTTTAAGCAGCCAGATGTGAACTAGCTACAGTGAACTAGGTTTAAGCAGCCAGATGTGAACTAGCTACAGTGAACTAGGTTTAAGCAGCCAGATGTGAACTAGCTACAGTGAACTAGGTTTGTATCAAAGCTGAATTTCAACAGAGAGGAGCATTATATGCACTGCTAGGTGTTGGTCCTATAGCCCCTATAGGTTCCTATACAGTATGTTATTATAGGACAAGTGAATATTGCATACATGTGAATGCTCTTCTTAGATCATAATTCAAACAGCCTGCTTCTGTCAGTGGACTGGACCAGTGTCTCCTGAGGATAGGAGACGGATAGTCTGCTGGGTAGTCTCAAACCAGACCCTAAGCCAGAGCATTGGAAAATTGTGGGAGGTAGTCTACAGAGACTAGGTGTTAACAAACACGTGCAGGCTCGGCCCTAATTTATGTCCTCCTTGATACCTCTGGATGCATGGCAAATGGCCCAGCAGAGGACAATGCCCAAGGACTATTTAGACCTTCCCCTGTTAAGGGCCCAACATGTAGCTCTCTCTCACACAGTGTCCAGATAACTGATTACTGGAATGTGTGATGAAATAATACTACTGCATTCATGTTTGATATCTAGCTAAAACTTGTCCTCTGAGGATAACTTTGATGCTATCTATGTGGATGTAAGATCTCTGTGGTAACTTGAATCAGTACAGGGTGAACAGGTTGCATGTTCCATTCTAATTTCCTAGACTTCTAGGCCTCAGGCCTGGTAAAGCATCTCTTTGTTCATGCTTGGTTTTGTAAGTTAACCTTAGGATCAATGTGACTCGAGTAATACTTTGTTAATGTCAGTATGGCCTTGTAACTTAATCTTTATACCTTGTATGTGAATCCATTCATTTTACAACGTTAATGAAATATTCAGAATTATTATTCTCAGACACTTCTGGATTGCCTATTACTGTAACTCAACTGTAGTCATTTGCATAATTTGATCATCTTATGGAGTCAGATGAACATTTTAATTGTCTGATTGCTTAGTCTTAATACTGCTCATGTGATGTATAGAATATATACAGTACCAGTCAAAAGTTTGGACACCCCTACTCATTCAAGGCTTTTCTTTATTTGTACTATTTTCTACATTGTATAATAATAGTGAAGACATGAAACCTATGAAATAACACATGTGGAATTATGTAGTAACCAAAAAAAGTGTTAAACAAATCAAAATATATCTATTATTATATTTCCTCCAGCATCTTCACAAGGTCCTTTGCTGTTGTTCTGGGATTGATTTGCACTTTTCCCACCTAAGTACGTTCATCTCTAGGAGACAAAACGTGTCTTCTTCCTGAGCGGTATGACAGCTGCGTGGTCCCATGATGTTTATACCTGCGTACTATTGTTTGTACAGGTGAACGTGGTACCTTCAGGCATTTGGAAATTGCTCCCAAGGATGAACCAGACTTGTGGAGGTCTACAAATTATTTTCTGAGGTCTTGGCTGATTTCTTTTGATTTTCCCATGATGTCAAGCAAAGAGGCACTGAGTTTGAAGGTAGACCTTGAAATACAGCCACAGGTACACCTCCAATTGACTCAAATTATGTCAATTAGCCTATCAGAAGCTTCTAAAGCCATGACATCATTTTCTGGAATTTTCCAAGCTGTTTAAAGGCACAGCCAATTTAGGGTATGTAAACTTCTGACGCACTGGAATTGTGATACAGTGAATTATAAGTGAAATAATCTGTCTGTAAACAATTGTTGGAAAAATGACATGTGTCATGCACAAAGTAGATGTCCTAACCGACTTGCCAAACTATAGTTTGTTAACAAGAAATTTGTGGAGTGATTGAAAAATGAGTTTAAATGACTCCAACCTAAGTGTATGTAAACTTCTGACTTCAAATGTATTTACTCCTCTTAATTTCGCCTACTGTTCTGACTTGATGGTGCACATGTAGCCTGTAACTTGACTTGTAAGAGCTTTCATTGTCTGCTCATATGCCCCCTTTATTTATGCTTCGGTTCTGACTTGGTGTACAGGGAGAACACTGTAAGAATGGCCCATGTTCTGAATTCTGTCGCTGTACATTTCAAAAGTGCTGAACAAATAGTAATATTGACTTCGTCCGTCCTAGCTTGCTCATTAATGTCTTAATGAAAATTGCGGATTGCCTCTTATCTGGTTGTCGTCCCCTTATGCTATAGTTTGTACATTTCAATTGTCATTAGAAACCACATTTCTTGAAGCAAGTCAGCCATATCAGATATGTTTTTTTAAAAGTCAGTAAATAAGGCTGAATGAACTGTTTTGCTGCCAGACAAGGCTTCGCTGATAGCCAGGTGTAGCAGTGGTAAGATGTTGGGACTGCTATTGGGACTGCTTTATCTAGGCCATTTGTGGGCACTGTTTGTTACCGTTATAGTGCAATTCATGTATTGTTTAGTGTTGCGTTATGTTGTGTAGTGGCTTTGCTCGCATGCTCGCATGCATCACACACACACACGCACACACGCGCACACGCACGCACATGCGCGCACACGCGCGCACACGCGCGCACATAGTGAGGATACAACTAATGTCGGCTCAACAATCACCACATCGGAGGGTTGCTGGGATGCAGTCTAATTACAGGGATACCTACAGTACACCTGCTCGAGAATACACACGCACACACACATATATTGACTTTGGACTAGCCCTCCTTACTGTAGCTCATCCCTGTTATTGGTCTCCTCCTCCTCCTCCTCCTCCTCCTCCTCCTCCTCCTCCCCCTCCTCCTCCCCCTCCTCCTTCTTCCCCTCCCCCTTACTCCTCCCTCTCCTCCCCCTCATCCTCTTCCTCCTCCCAATCATCCTCCTCCTCCTCCTCCCCTTACTCCTCCCCCTCCTCCTCCCAATCCTCCTCCACCCCCTCCCCCCCATACTCCTCCTCCTTCTCCCCCTCATCCCCTTCCTCCTCCCCCTCCTCCTCCTCCCCTTTCTCCTCTTCCTCCTTCTCCTTCTACTCCCCTTCCTCCTCCTACGCCTTCTTCCTCCTCCTACTTCTCCCATCCTCCTCCTCCTACTCCTCCTCCTCCCCTTCCTCCTCCCCTTCCTCCTCCTCATCCCCCTCCTCCTCCCACTCATCCAATTCCTCCTCCCCACCCTCCTCCTCCTCCTCCCCATCCTCCTCCTACTCCTCCTCTTCCCCCTTCTCCTCTTCCTCTTCCTCCTACTCCTCCTCTCCTTTCTTCTCCTCCTCCTCCTCCTCCCCTCATCCCCCATCACCAGACAGCCACAACATAAAACGTCTGCAGTCACATTTAACAGACCAGTAAAGTGTAACGTAATAAAGCTTGTGGAAGATAGAAACATATCGACTGGCTGTGGAACAACACAATCAAATCACAATGATAGACCTTCCATTAAAGACCATCATCAATGGAGCAACCCAACGCCTTTTGTAATCTAACTAATTCAAACAAACAGAGAGATGTGAAAACAGTGGTGATGACCATTCTTGTTATTGGTCTCCTCTCCCCCTTCCCTCCTCCTTCTCTCCTCCTCCTCCTTCTCTCCTCCTCCTCTTCTTCTTCTTCTTCCTCCTCCGTCTTCTCCCCCTCCTCCTCTTCCTCTTCCTCCTCCCCCTCCTCCTCCTCCTCTCCTCCCCTTCCTCCTCCACCTCCTCCTCCCCTTCCTCCTCCTCCCCTTCCTCTTCCTCCTCCTCTTCCCCCTCTTCCCCCTCTTCCTCCTCCCCCTCCTCCCCTTCCTCCTCCTCCTCCCCTTCCTCCTCTTTCTCCTCCCCCTCTTCCTCCTCCTCCCCGTCTTCTTCCTCCCCCTCTTCCTCCTCCTCCTCCTCCTGAGATGCAGCAGGATATTTATGTCTTTTGTCATCTCCCTGCTCTCTCTCTCTCGCTCCCTGCTATCTCCCTGCTCTCTCTCTCGCTCCCTGCGTTCCCCCTGCGCTTTCTCCCTGATCAGTATACCATGTACCTCTACCCAGCTGTATGAATGAAAACATGGCCAGTGTGTTTGTGTGTGTGTGTGCGTCAGATCCCTTTCCGCACCCTGAGCTGACCATCCATCTCCCCTAGCCATCACCAGCCAGCCAGCCAGCCACAACATTAAACGTCTGCAGTCACATTTAACAGACCAGTATAGTGTAACGTAATAAAGCTTGTGAAAAATAGAAACATATTGACTGGCTGTGGAACAACACAATCCAATCACAATGATAGACCTTCCATCATCAATGGAGCCCAACGCCTTTTGCAATCTAACTGTTTCCATGGAGAACAACTTAACTTATTCAAACAAACAGAGAGATGTGAAAACAGTGCGTCTCTCGCCACATCTCATCTTATGTAATTAATTGTGGTGCATTTTTGCTGAGAAGAGGTCATTGGTCCATGCAGGCAGCTCTGGTGATTGTGATTGTGTGTGTGTGTCTGTGTGTGTGTGTGTGTGTGTGTGTGTGTGTGTGTGTGTGTGTGTGTGTGTGCGTGTGTGTGTGTGTGTGTGTGTGTGTGTGTGTGTGTGTGTGTGTGTGTGTGTGTGTGTGTGTGTGTGTGTGTGTGTGTGTGTGTGCGCGCGCGTGTGGTGTGTGTGAGTTTGATGGTTCTAGGAAAAGTGGTATTTTATCATCATACCACCAATTACAAGGTTTTAAATTTAGGACAGGTCCACTTATCCAAACTAAAGCTGTTTGAGTTGGCACGGCCGTGGCATTTTTATAAGGCTTTTGGGTGACCTGGGGAGGAATTTTCTTTCTGTGGCAACTTCCAAAGTAAAGCTTTTCATTTCCAATGATACAGAACTAACGCAGCAGAGACTGAGAGACTGAACAGAGCAGTGCTGAAGCAATCAGCCTGCAGAGTCAACGCAAGAGAAAAGCATTCATTGAATTCAAAGTTCTCAGTGAGATTTAGGGCAGTATGTACGTATATCTAGAATAACTAGTTCTGCCTTTTAGATCATAATTAATATGATTATATGGACAGAGAGCACCTGATTCTAGATCATCACTCTGAGACGCTTCATGCATATGGCACCTGGTTCTGATGTGGTTAAAATAACTGTTTAAGCCCACTGAGCTAAAGCCTAGCTGTTGCACACTACTATGGAGTCTGACTCTATCTACTGGGTCAGGATGGAACACCTACACACCGTCTAGACTAGAATGGAACACCTACACACCGTCTAGACTAGAATGGAACACCTACACACCGTCTAGACTAGAATGGAACACCTACACATCGTCTAGACTCTAGAATGGAACACCTACACACTGTCTAGACTAGAATGGAACAACTACACACCGTCTAGACTAGAATGGAACACCTACACACCGTCTAGACACTAGAATGGAACACCTACACACCGTCTAGACTCTAGAATGGAACACCTACACACCGTCTAGACTAGAATGGAACACCTACACACTGTCTAGACTAGAATGGAACACCTACACACAGTGTAGGCTAGACTGGAACACCTACACACCATCTAGACTAGAATGGAACACCTACACATCATCTAGACTAGAATGGAACACCTAAACACCGTCTAGACTCTAGAATGGAACACCTACACACTGTCTAGACTAGAATGGAACACCTACACACTGTCTAGACTAGAATGGAACACCTACACACAGTGTAGGCTAGAATGGAACACCTACACACCATCTAGACTAGAATGGAACACCTACACACCATCTAGACTAGAATGGAACACCTACACACCGTCTAGACTAGAATGGAACACCTACACATCGTCTAGACTCTAGAATGGAACACCTACACACCGTCTAGACTAGAATGGAACAACTACACACCGTCTGGACTAGAATGGAACACCTACACACCGTCTAGACACTAGAATGGAACACCTACACACCGTCTAGACTCTAGAATGGAACACCTACACACCGTCTAGACTAGAATGGAACACCTACACACTGCCTAGACTAGAATGGAACACCTACACACAGTGTAGGCTAGACTGGAACACCTACACACCATCTAGACTAGAATGGAACACCTACACACCATCTAGACTAGAATGGAGCACCTAAACACCGTCTAGACTCTAGAATGGAACACCTACACACTGTCTAGACTAGAATGGAACACCTACACACTGTCTAGACTATAATGGAACACCTACACACCATCTAGACTAGAATAGAACACCTACACACAGTCTAGGCTAGAATGGAACACCTACACACCGTCTAGACTAGAATGGAACAACTACACACCGTCTAGACTAGAATGGAACACCTACACACTGTCTAGACTCTAGAATGGAACACCTACACGCCATCTAAACTAGAATGGAACACCTACACACAGTCTAGGCTAGAATGGAACACCTACACACCGTCTAGACTAGAATGGAACAACTACACACCGTCTAGACTAGAATGGAACACCTACACACCGTCTAGACTCTAAAATGGAACACCTACACACCGTCTAGACTCTAGAATGGAACACCTAAACAACGTCTAGACTCTAGAATGGAACACCTACACACCGTCTAGACTAGAATGGAACACCTACACACCTTCTAGACTCTAGAATGGAACACCTACACACCGGCTAGACTCTAGAATGCAACACCTACACACCATCTAGACTCTAGAATGCAACACCTACACACCATCTAGACTCTAGAATGGAACACCTACACACCGTCTAGACTCTAGAATGGAACACCTACACACTGTCTAGACTAGAATGGAACACCTACACACTGTCTAGACTAGAATGGAACACCTACACACAGTGTAGGCTAGAATGGAACACCTACACACCATCTAGACTAGAATGGAACACCTACACGCCATCTAGACTAGAATGGAACACCTACACACCATCTAGACTAGATTGGAACACCTACACATAGTCTAGGCTAGAATGGAACACCTACACACCGTCTAGACTAGAATGGAACAACTACACACCGTCTAGACTAGAATGGAACACCTACACACCGTCTAGACTCTAGAATGGAACACCTACACACTGTCTAGACTCTAGAATGGAACACCTACACGCCATCTAAACTAGAATGGAACACCTACACACAGTCTAGGCTAGAATGGAACACCTACACACCGTCTAGACTAGAATGGAACAACTACACACCGTCTAGACTAGAATGGAACACCTACACACCGTCTAGACTCTAAAATGGAACACCTACACACCGTCTAGACTCTAGAATGGAACACCTACACACCGTCTAGACTCTAGAATGGAACACATACACACCGTCTAGACTAGAATGGAACACCTACACACCTTCTAGACTCTAGAATGGAACACCTACACACCGGCTAGACTCTAGAATGGAACACCTACACACCGTCTAGACTAGAATGGAACAACTACACACCGTCTGGACTAGAATGGAACACCTACACACCGTCTAGACACTAGAATGGAACACCTACACACCGTCTAGACTCTAGAATGGAACACCTACACACCGTCTAGACTAGAATGGAACACCTACACACTGTCTAGACTAGAATGGAACACCTACACACAGTGTAGGCTAGACTGGAACACCTACACACCATCTAGACTAGAATGGAACACCTACACACCATCTAGACTAGAATGGAACACCTAAACACCGTCTAGACTCTAGAATGGAACACCTACACACTGTCTAGACTAGAATGGAACACCTACACACTGTCTAGACTAGAATGGAACACCTACACACAGTGTAGGCTAGAATGGAACACCTACACACCATCTAGACTAGAATGGAACACCTACACACCATCTAGACTAGAATGGAACACCTACACACCGTCTAAACTAGAATGGAACACCTACACATCGTCTAGACTCTAGAATGGAACACCTACACACCGTCTAGACTAGAATGGAACACCTACACACCGTCTGGACTAGAATGGAACACCTACACACCGTCTAGACACTAGAATGGAACACCTACACACCGTCTAGACTCTAGAATGGAACACCTACACACCGTCTAGACTAGAATGGAACACCTACACACTGTCTAGACTAGAATGGAACACCTACACACAGTGTAGGCTAGACTGGAACACCTACACACCATCTAGACTAGAATGGAACACCTACACACCATCTAGACTAGAATGGAACACCTACACACCATCTAGACTAGAATAGAACACCTACACACAGTCTAGGCTAGAATGGAACACCTACACACCGTCTAGACTAGAATGGAACAACTACACACCGTCTAGACTAGAATGGAACACCTACACACTGTCTAGACTCTAGAATGGAACACCTACACACCATCTAAACTAGAATGGAACACCTACACACAGTCTAGGCTAGAATGGAACACCTACACACCGTCTAGACTAGAATGGAACAACTACACACCGTCTAGACTAGAATGGAACACCTACACACCGTCTAGATTCTAAAATGGAACACCTACACACCGTCTAGACTCTAGAATGGAACACCTAAACACCGTCTAGACTCTAGAATGGAACACCTACACACCGTCTAGACTAGAATGGAACACCTACACACCTTCTAGACTCTAGAATGGAACACCTACACACCGGCTAGACTCTAGAATGCAACACCTACACACCATCTAGACTCTAGAATGCAACACCTACACACCATCTAGACTCTAGAATGGAACACCTACACACCGTCTAGACTCTAGAATGGAACACCTACACACTGTCTAGACTAGAATGGAACACCTACACACTGTCTAGACTAGAATGGAACACCTACACACAGTGTAGGCTAGAATGGAACACCTACACACCATCTAGACTAGAATGGAACACCTACACACCATCTAGACTAGAATGGAACACCTACACACCATCTAGACTAGATTGGAACACCTACACACAGTCTAGGCTAGAATGGAACACCTACACACCGTCTAGACTAGAATGGAACAACTACACACCGTCTAGACTAGAATGGAACACCTACACACCGTCTAGACTAGAATGGAACAACTACACACCGTCTAGACTCTAGAATGGAACACCTACACACCATCTAGACTAGAATGGAACACCTACACACCGTCTAGACTAGAATGGAACAACTACACACCGTCTAGACTAGAATGGAACACCTACACACCGTCTAGACTCTAGAATGGAACACCTACACACTGTATAGACTCTAGAATGGAACACCTACACGCCATCTAAACTAGAATGGAACACCTACACACAGTCTAGGCTAGAATGGAACACCTACACACCGTCTAGACTAGAATGGAACAACTACACACCGTCTAGACTAGAATGGAACACCTACACACCGTCTAGACTCTAGAATGGAACACATACACACCGTCTAGACTAGAATGGAACACCTACACACCTTCTAGACTCTAGAATGGAACACCTACACACCGGCTAGACTCTAGAATGCAACACCTACACACCATCTAGACTCTAGAATGCAACACCTACACACCATCTAGACTCTAGAATGGAACACCTACACACCGTCTAGACTCTAGAATGGAACACCTACACACTGTCTAGACTAGAATGGAACACCTACACACTGTCTAGGCTAGAATGGAACACCTACACACCGTCTAGACTAGAATGGAACACGTACACACCATCTAGACTCTAGAATGGAACACCTACACACCATCTAGACTAGAGTGCAACACCTACACACCATCTAGACTAGACTGGAACACCTACACACATTCTAGGCTAGAATGGAACACCTACACACCGTCTAGACTAGAATGGAACACCTACACACCATCTAGACTAGAATGGAACACCTACACACCATCTAGACAAGACTGGAACACCTAAACACCGTCTAGACTCTAGAATGGAACACCTACAGCCATCTAAACTAGAATGGAACACCTACACGCCATCTAGACTAGAATGGAACACCTACACACAGTCTAGGCTAGAATGGAACACCTACACACCGTCTAGACTAGAATGGAACAACTACACACCGTCTAGACTAGAATGGAACACCTACACACCGTCTAGACTAGAATGGAACACCTACACACCATCTAGACTCTAGAATGGAACACCTACACACTGTCTAGACTAGAATGGAACACCTACACACCTTCTGGACTAGAATGGAACACCTACACACCGTCTAGACTAGAATGGAACACCTACACACCACCTAGACTCTAGAATGGAACACCTACCCACCGACTAGACTAGAATGGAACACCTACACACCATCTAGACTAGAATGGAACACCTACATACCATCTAGACTCTAGACTGGAACACCTACATACCATCTAGACTCTAGACTGGAACACCTACACACCATCTAGACTCTAGAATGGAACACCTACACACCGACTAGACTAGAATGGAACACATACACACCATCTAGACTAGAATGGAACACCTACACACCGTCTAAACTAGAATGGAACACCTACACATCGTCTAGACTCTAGAATGGAACACCTACACACCGTCTAGACTAGAATGGAAAACCTACACACCGTCTGGACTAGAATGGAACACCTACACACCGTCTAGACACTAGAATGGAACACCTACACACCGTCTAGACTCTAGAATGGAACACCTACACACCGTCTAGACTAGAATGGAACACCTACACACTGTCTAGACTAGAATGGAACACCTACACACAGTGTAGGCTAGACTGGAACACCTACACACCATCTAGACTAGAATGGAACACCTACACACCATCTAGACTAGAATGGAACACCTACACACCATCTAGACTAGAATAGAACACCTACACACAGTCTAGGCTAGAATGGAACACCTACACACCGTCTAGACTAGAATGGAACAACTACACACCGTCTAGACTAGAATGGAACACCTACACACTGTCTAGACTCTAGAATGGAACACCTACACGCCATCTAAACTAGAATGGAACACCTACACACAGTCTAGGCTAGAATGGAACACCTACACACCGTCTAGACTAGAATGGAACAACTACACACCGTCTAGACTAGAATGGAACACCTACACACCGTCTAGATTCTAAAATGGAACACCTACACACCGTCTAGACTCTAGAATGGAACACCTAAACACCGTCTAGACTCTAGAATGGAACACCTACACACCGTCTAGACTAGAATGGAACACCTACACACCTTCTAGACTCTAGAATGGAACACCTACACACCGGCTAGACTCTAGAATGCAACACCTACACACCATCTAGACTCTAGAATGCAACACCTACACACCATCTAGACTCTAGAATGGAACACCTACACACCGTCTAGACTCTAGAATGGAACACCTACACACTGTCTAGACTAGAATGGAACACCTACACACTGTCTAGACTAGAATGGAACACCTACACACAGTGTAGGCTAGAATGGAACACCTACACACCATCTAGACTAGAATGGAACACCTACACACCATCTAGACTAGAATGGAACACCTACACACCATCTAGACTAGATTGGAACACCTACACACAGTCTAGGCTAGAATGGAACACCTACACACCGTCTAGACTAGAATGGAACAACTACACACCGTCTAGACTAGAATGGAACACCTACACACCGTCTAGACTAGAATGGAACAACTACACACCGTCTAGACTCTAGAATGGAACACCTACACACCATCTAGACTAGAATGGAACACCTACACACCGTCTAGACTAGAATGGAACAACTACACACCGTCTAGACTAGAATGGAACACCTACACACCGTCTAGACTCTAGAATGGAACACCTACACACTGTATAGACTCTAGAATGGAACACCTACACGCCATCTAAACTAGAATGGAACACCTACACACAGTCTAGGCTAGAATGGAACACCTACACACCGTCTAGACTAGAATGGAACAACTACACACCGTCTAGACTAGAATGGAACACCTACACACCGTCTAGACTCTAGAATGGAACACATACACACCGTCTAGACTAGAATGGAACACCTACACACCTTCTAGACTCTAGAATGGAACACCTACACACCGGCTAGACTCTAGAATGCAACACCTACACACCATCTAGACTCTAGAATGCAACACCTACACACCATCTAGACTCTAGAATGGAACACCTACACACCGTCTAGACTCTAGAATGGAACACCTACACACTGTCTAGACTAGAATGGAACACCTACACACTGTCTAGGCTAGAATGGAACACCTACACACCGTCTAGACTAGAATGGAACACGTACACACCATCTAGACTCTAGAATGGAACACCTACACACCATCTAGACTAGAGTGCAACACCTACACACCATCTAGACTAGACTGGAACACCTACACACATTCTAGGCTAGAATGGAACACCTACACACCGTCTAGACTAGAATGGAACACCTACACACCATCTAGACTAGAATGGAACACCTACACACCATCTAGACAAGACTGGAACACCTAAACACCGTCTAGACTCTAGAATGGAACACCTACAGCCATCTAAACTAGAATGGAACACCTACACGCCATCTAGACTAGAATGGAACACCTACACACAGTCTAGGCTAGAATGGAACACCTACACACCGTCTAGACTAGAATGGAACAACTACACACCGTCTAGACTAGAATGGAACACCTACACACCGTCTAGACTAGAATGGAACACCTACACACCATCTAGACTCTAGAATGGAACACCTACACACTGTCTAGACTAGAATGGAACACCTACACACCTTCTGGACTAGAATGGAACACCTACACACCGTCTAGACTAGAATGGAACACCTACACACCACCTAGACTCTAGAATGGAACACCTACCCACCGACTAGACTAGAATGGAACACCTACACACCATCTAGACTAGAATGGAACACCTACATACCATCTAGACTCTAGACTGGAACACCTACATACCATCTAGACTCTAGACTGGAACACCTACACACCATCTAGACTCTAGAATGGAACACCTACACACCGACTAGACTAGAATGGAACACATACACACCATCTAGACTAGAATGGAACACCTACACATCGTCTAGACTAGAATGGAACACCTACACACCATCTAGACTTCTAGACTGGAACACCTACACACCATCTAGACTCTAGAATGGAACACCTACACACCGTCTAGACTAGAATGGAACACCTAAACACCATCTAGACTCTAGAATGGAACACCTATACACCGTCTAGACTAGAATGGAACACCTACACATCGTCTAGACTCTAGAATGGAACACCTACACACCGTCTAGACTCTAGATTGGAACACCTACACACCTTCTAGACTCTAGAATGGAACACCTACACACCGTCTAGACTAGAATGGAACACCTACACACCATCTAGACTCTAGTATGGAACACCTATACACCGTCTAGACTAGAATGGAACACCTACACACCTTCTAGACTCTAGAATGGAACACCTACACTCCATCTAGACTCTAGAATGGAACACCTAAACACCATCTAGACTCTAGAATGGAACACCTACACACCGTCTAGACTAGAATGGAACACCTACATACCATCTAGACTCTAGAATGGAACACCTACACTCCATCTAGACTTGCTGTCTCTGCCTGGCCGGTCTTGCTGTCTCTGCTGTCTCTGCCTGTCTCTGCCTGGCCGGTTCCCCTCTCTCCACTGGGATTCTCTGCCTCTAACCCTATTACAGGGGCTGAGTCACTGGCTTACTGGTGCTCTTTCATGCCGTCCCTAGGAGGGGTGCGTCACTTGAGTGGGTTGAGTTACTGACGTGATCTTCCTGTCTGGGTTGGCGCCCCCCCTTGGTTTGTGCTGTGGTGGAGATCTTTGTGGGCTATACTCGGCCTTGTCTCAGGATTGTAAGTTGGTGGTTGAAGATATCCCTCTAGTGGTGCGGGGGCTGTGCTTTGGCAAAGTGGGTGGGGTTATATCCTTCCTGTTTGGCCCTGTCCGGGGGTATCTTCGGATGGGGCCACAGTGTCTCCTGACCGCTCCTGTCTCAGCCTCCAGTATTTATGCTGCAGTAGTTTATGTGTCGGGGGGCTAGGGTCAGTTGGTTATACCTGGAGTACTTCTCCTGTCTTATCCAGTGTCCTGTGTGAATTTAAGTATGCTCTCTCTAATTCTCTCGTTCTCTCTTTCTTTCTCTCTCTCTGAGAACCTGAGCCCTAGGACCATACGTCAGGACTACCGGGCATGATGACTCCTTGCTGTCCCCAGTCCGCCTGGCCTTGCTGCTATTCCAGTTTCAACTGTTCTGCCTGCGGTTACGGAACCCCTACCTGTCCCAGACCTGCTGTTTTCAACTCTTAATGATCGGCTATGAAAAGCCAACTGAGATTTATTCCTGATTATTATTTGACCATGCTTGTCATTTATGAACATTTTGAAAATCTTGGCTCTCTCTAATTTTCTCCTTCTCTCTTTCTTTCTCTCGGAGGACCTGAGCCCTAGGACCATACGTCGGGACTACCGGGCGTGGTGACTCCTTGCTGTCCCCAGTCCGCCTGGCCTTGCTGCTATTCCAGTTTCAACTGTTCTGCCTGCGGTTATGGAACCGCCACCTGTCCCAGACCTGTTGTTTTTCAACTCTTAATGATCGGCTATGAAAAGCCAACTGAAAATTATTCATGATTATTATTTGACCATGCTTGTCACTTATGAACATTTTTGAACATCTTGGCATAGTTCTGTTATAATCTCCACCCGGCACAGCCAGAAGAGGACTGGCCACCCCTCATAGCCTGGTTCCTCTCTAGGTTTCTTCCTAGGTTTTGGCCTTTCTAGGGAGTTTTTCCTAGCCACCGTGCTTCTACACCTGCATTACTAGCTGTTTGGGGTTTTAGGCTGGGTTTCTGTACAGCACTTCGAGATATTAGCTGATGTACGAAGGGCTATATAAAATAAACTTGATTGAAACTTGATCTAGACTCTAGAATGGAACACCTACACACCATCTAGACTCTAGAATGGAACACCTACACACCTTCTAGACTCTAGAATGGAACACCTACACACCGTCTAGACTCTAGAATGGAAGACCTACACACCATCTAGACTCTAGAATGCAGCCAGTTTTCTACATTCTACACTGTGGGTATTCGTCTGGCTGCCCCAGGGAAGGAAAACCATGAAAAACCCATAGTGGAAAAAACATTGTCACATTAAATCTCTGTCAGCACATGAACAGTGTGTTTGGAAGGTACAGGTATGTTTTTTCTTTATAATAAGCCACATTTTCTACCTGGGAGCAGAGACCCAGGAACAGGGGAGGTTCCTGGGTGGCTGTCCCCACTCAGAGCAGCCTTTCCTGGGCGACGGTATGGGGGGTTACCAGCCCTGACTGGTCCAGCTTGGTCCTTCAGTAGAGAGAGTGGAGGGTTTAATTAACTCCAGCTGTGGTTCATCTCACTCCCAGCTGGGATCTGCTGTCCCAGTGTCCACACACACACACACACACACACACACACACACACACACACACACACACACACACACACACACACACACACACACACACACACACACACACACACACACACACACACACACACACACACACACACACACACACACACACGCTATCCACAAGTACACACACACACACACACACACACACACACACACACACACACACACACACACACACACACACACACACACACACACACACACACACACACACACACACACACACACACACACACACACACACACACACACGGACAGATGCGCGCAGGCACGTACTTAAACACACTGAGACACTCATGAATACAGAACAGCTGAGCTGTGACTGCTTAAATATAGTGTCAAACCTGTTAAATAGTGCAACAAACCTGTTAAATAGTGCAACAAACCTGTTAAATAGTGAACCAAACCTGTTAAATAGTGAACCAAACCTGTTAAATAGTGTACCAAACCTGTTAAATAGTGCACCAAACCTGTTAAATAGTGAACCAAACCTGTTAAATAGTGAACCAAACCTGTTAAATAGTGTACCAAACCTGTTAAATAGTGAACCAAACCTGTTAAATAGTGCACCAAACCTGTTAAATAGTGAACCAAACCTGTTAAATAGTGAACCAAACCTGTTAAATAGTGAACCAAACCTGTTAAATAGTGCACCAAACCTGTTAAATAGTGAACCAAACATGTTAAATAGTGTACCAAACCTATTAAATAGTGCAACAAACCTGTTAAATAGTGAACCAAACCTGTTAAATAGTGCACCAAACCTGTTAAATAGTGTACCAAACCTGTTAAATAGTGAACCAAACCTATTAAATAGTCTACCAACCTGTTAAATAGTGTACCAACCCTGTTAAATAGTGTACCAAACCTGTTAAATAGTGAACCAAACCTGTTAAATAGTGAACCAAACCTGTAGTGTCCCAAACCTGTTAAATAGTGAACCAAACCTGTTAAATAGTGTACCAAAGCTGTTAAATAGTGTACCAAACCTGTTAAATAGTGTCCCAAACCTGTAGTGTACCAAACCTGTTAAATAGTGAACCAAACCTGTTAAATAGTGGTCCAAACCTGTGAAAGAGACTGCATAACATCACTATGGCTGGTTGGATAGCTTGAAACCCATTCTAACTTTTCAGTTCAGCTGTCCAACTGTCCTGAACTCCGTCCAGTAAGTTCTGACACCAGATAGATAGCCTGTAATGGTGATCTGACACCAGATAGATAGCCTGTAATGGTGATCTGACACCAGATAGATAGCCTGTAATGGTGATCTGACACCAGATAGATAGCCTGTAATGGTGATCTGACACCAGATAGATAGCCTGTAATGGTGATCTGACACCAGATAGATAGCCTGTAATGGTGATCTGACACCAGATAGATAGCCTGTAATGTGATCTGACACCAGATAGATAGCCTGTAATGGTGATCTGACACCAGATAGATAGCCTGTAATGGTGATCTGACACCAGATAGATAGCCTGTAATGGTGATCTGTCTAAAACCAGCCCAGTTATGATGGGAGACATGCTGTGTGGATCTGTCTAAGTCCTCATTCCAAATGGCACCCTATTCCCCACATATTGCACTACTCTTGACCAGAGCCCCATGATCCCTGGTCAAAGGTAGTGTACTAAACAGGGAACAGAGTGCGATTTGAGATTTGTGTGTCTGTCTTTGTTCCCCTCCCAGCCATCCTGTAGTGTTTTGAGCCAGAACAGCTGTGAGCGCCACCATGTAATAAAAGTCTAATGCGAGCAGCTGCTGGGGGTTTACAGCATAATGAGATGGTGTGGTAGATTACCACACTCCACTACTCCCAGAGAGGGATGCTGGCACCCCGACAACACTGTACCCCCCTACAGTACACTTACACTTTATACAAGAGCTAATGGAATCTCTACACAACGCCCAGTAAACTAGATCTAATGGAATCTCTACACAACGCCCAGTAAACTAGATCTAATGGAATCTCTACACAACGCCCAGTAAACAAGATCTAATAGAATCTCTACACAACGCCCAGTAAACAAGATCTAATGGAATCTCTACACAACACCCAGAAAACAAGATCTAATGGAATCTCTACACAACGCCCAGAAAACAAGATCTAATGGAATCTCTACACAACGCCCAGAAAACAAGATCTAATGGAATCTCTACACAACGCCCAGAAAACAAGATCTAATGGAATCTCTACACAACGCCCAGTAAACAAGATCTAATGGAATCTCTACACAACGCCCAGTAAACAAGATCTAATGGAATCTCTACACAACGCCCAGTAAACAAGATCTAATGGAATCTCTACACAACGCCCAGTAAACAAGATCTAATGGAATCTCTACACAACGCCCAGAAAACAAGATCTAATGGAATCTCTACACAACGCCCAGAAAACAAGATCTAATGGAATCTCTACACAACGCCCAGTAAACAAGATCTAATGGAATCTCTACACAACGCCCAGAAAACAAGATCTAATGGAATCTCTACACAACGCCCAGAAAACAAGATCTAATGGAATCTCTACACAACGCCCAGTAAACAAGATCTAATGGAATCTCTACACAACGCCCAGTAAACAAGATCTAATGGAATCTCTACACAACGCCCAGAAAACAAGATCTAATGGAATCTCTACACAACGCCCAGTAAACAAGATCTAATGGAATCTCTACACAACGCCCAGAAAACAAGATCTAATGGAATCTCTACACAACGCCCAGTAAACAAGATCTAATGGAATCTCTACACAACGCCCAGTAAACAAGATCTAATGGAATCTCTACACAACGCCCAGTAAACTAGATCTAATGGAATCTCTACACAATGCCCAGTAAACAAGATCTAATGGAATCTCTACACAACGCCCAGTAAACAAGATCTAATGGAATCTCTACACAATGCCCAGAAAACAAGATCTAATGGAATCTCTACACAACGCCCAGTAAACAAGATCTAATAGAATCTCTACACAACGCCCAGTAAACAAGATCTAATGGAATCTCTACACAACGCCCAGTAAACAAGATCTAATGGAATCTCTACACAACGCCCAGAAAACAAGATCTAATGGAATCTCTACACAACGCCCAGAAAACAAGATCTAATGGAATCTCTACACAACGCCCAGTAAACAAGATCTAATGGAATCTCTACACAACGCCCAGTAAACAAGATCTAATGGAATCTCTACACAACGCCCAGTAAACAAGATATTGTCTTCCTCTCCTCTCCTCTCCTCTCCTCTCCTCTCCTCTCCTCTCCTCTCCTCTCCTCTCCTCTCCTCTCCTCTCCTCTCCTCTCCTCTCCTCTCCTCTCCTCTCCTCACAGCTGTGTGTCCATAGGAATGCAGTGAACTGGTAGAGGATAATGCAGGAACCAAAGCCAGTGTTTGTGAAATCAAAGCTCGGTCTGGCCAGAGACATTTATATTCCCCTAGCGGCATGGAGAAGCTTACACTGGACCCACACCAATTAGACTACCGCTCCAACAGATACACAGAAGATGCCAATTCCATTGCTATTCACATGGCCGAAACACATCTGGACAAGAGAAACTCCTATGTGAAAATGCTGTTCATTGGCTACAGTTCAGCATTCAACACTATTGTTCCCTCCAAGTTCGACACCAACCTCAGAGCCCTGGGTCTGAACACCACCCTCTGCAACTGGATCCTGGACTTCCTGACGGGCAGACCACAGGCTTTAAGGATTGGTAACAACACCTCCTCCACACTGACTCAACACAGGGGCCACCCAGAGGTGTCTTCAACGCTCCAATGTACTCCCTGTTCACCCACGGTTACGTGGCTTTGCAAAACACCAAATACATCATCAAGTTTGGTGACAATCCTATGTTGTAGGCCTGATAACCAACAATGACAAGTCAGCCTAAAAGGAGAAGGTACATGAACTGAGTCAGCCTATAGAGAGGAGGTAAGAGAACTGAGTCAGCCTATAGAGAGGAGGTAAGTGAACTGAGTCAGCCTATAGAGACGAGGTAAGTGAACTGAGTCAGCCTATAGAGAGGAGGTAAGTGTACTGAGTCAGCCTATAGAGAGGAGGTTAGTGAACTGAGTCAGCCTATAGAGACGAGGTTAGTGAACTGAGTCAGCCATTAGAGACGAGGTTAGTGAACTGAGTCAGCCTATAGAGAGGAGGTTAGTGTACTGAGTCAGCCTATAGAGACGAGGTTAGTGAACTGAGTCAGCCTATAGAGACGAGGTTAGTGAACTGAGTCAGCCTATAGAGACGAGGTTAGTGAACTGAGTCAGCCTATAGAGAGGAGGTTAGTGTACTGAGTCAGCCTATAGAGAGGAGGTACATGAACTGAGTCAGCCTATAGAGACGAGGTTAGGGAACTGAGTCAGCCTATAGAGACGAGGTTAGTGAACTGAGTCAGCCATTAGAGACGAGGTTAGTGAACTGAGTCAGCCTATAGAGAGGAGGTTAGTGTACTGAGTCAGTCTATAGAGAGGAGGTTAGTGTACTGAGTCAGCCTATAGAGACGAGGTTAGTGAACTGAGTCAGCCTATAGAGACGAGGTTAGTGAACTGAGTCAGCCTATAGAGACGAGGTTAGTGAACTGAGTCAGCCTATAGAGAGGAGGTTAGTGTACTGAGTCAGCCTATAGAGAGGAGGTACATGAACTGAGTCAGCCTATAGAGACGAGGTTAGGGAACTGAGTCAGCCTATAGAGACGAGGTACATGAACTGAGTCAGCCTATAGAGAGGAGGTTAGTGAACTGAGTCAGCCTATAGAGAGGAAACTGAACTGAGTCAGCCTATAGAGAGGAGGTTAGTGAACTGAGTCAGCCTATAGAGAGGCAACTGAACTGAGTCAGCCTATAGAGAGGAGGTTAGTGAACTGAGTCAGCCTATAGAGAGGAGGTTAGTGAACTGAGTCAGCCTATAGAGAGGAGGTAAGAGAACTGAGTCAGCCTATAGAGAGGAAACTGAACTGAGTCAGCCTATAGAGAGGAAACTGAACTGAGTCAGCCTATAGAGAGGAGGTAAGTGAACTGAGTCAGCCTATAGAGAGGAGGTAAGTGAACTGAGTCAGCCTATAGAGAGGAGGTAAGTGTACTGAGTCAGCCTATAGAGACGAGGTAAGTGTACTGAGTCAGCCTATAGAGAGGAGGTAAGTGAACTGAGTCAGCCTATAGAGACGAGGTAAGTGAACTGAGTCAGCCTATAGAGAGGAGGTAAGTGAACTGAGTCAGCCTATAGAGACGAGGTAAGTGAACTGAGTCAGCCTATAGAGAGGAGGTAAGAGAAGTGAGTCAGCCTATAGAGAGGAGGTAAGTGAACTGAGTCAGCCTATAGAGACGAGGTAAGTGAACTGAGTCAGCCTATAGAGACGAGGTTAGTGAACTGAGTCAGCCTATAGAGACGAGGTTAGTGAACTGAGTCAGCCTATAGAGACGAGGTAAGTGAACTGTCAGCCTATAGAGACGAGGTAAGTGAACTGAGTCAGCCTATAGAGACGAGGTTAGTGAACTGAGTCAGCCTATAGAGACGAGGTTAGTGAACTGAGTCAGCCTATAGAGACGAGGTTAGTGAACTGAGTCAGCCTATAGAGACGAGGTTAGTGAGCTGAGTCAGCCTATAGAGAGGAGGTTAGTGAACTGGCATTATGTCATGACAACAACCTCACTCTCAGCGTCAGCAAAATAATGGAGTTGATTGTCGACTTCAGGAAGCAGAGGAGGGAACATGCCCCAATCCACATCAATGGGACTGCAGTAGGGAGAGTCAGCGGTTTTAAGTTCCTCTGCGTCTACGTCACTAAGGACTTGACATGGACAAACACCACCACCACTCTTGTCAAGAGGGCACAACAGTGTCTCTACTTCTTGAGGCGGCTGAAGAAATTCGTCATGCCACCCCGGGTCCTCTCCACCATTGAGCGTCCTGACCGGTTGCATCACGGCCTGGACCGCAGTTCCCTCCAGCGGGTGGGGATGGCAGCCCAGTAGATCACTGGGACAGTGGTCCCACCAATCCAGGACATCTCCTCGAAACAGCGCCTGAGGCAGTCCCACAGCATCATCAAGGACCCCACACACCCCAGCCACGAGCTGTTCTCCCTGACCGTCGAGCAGACTGTAACGGAGCACGAGTTCTGGTACCAACAGGCTCAGAGACAGTTTCTATCTACAAGCAATCAGACTGCTGAACACTTGAACTGGACTGACCACCTGCTCTGATTCTCCACACCATGGCACACACGCACACACGCACACACACACACACGCACACACACACACACACACACACGCGCACGCACACGCACACACACACACACACGTATGCAACGGGTATAACAAAACATTTAATTTTATTGCTCTAATTATATTAGTTACAAGTTTATAATAGCAATGAGGCACCTCGAGGGGTTGTGGTATATGACCAATACACTAGGGCTAATGGCTGTTCTTATGCACGACACAACGTGGAATACCTGAATACAGCCCTTAGCCGTGGTATATTGGTCATATACCACACCCCTCGAGGTGCCTCATTGCTATTATAAACTTGTAACTAATATAATTAGAGCAATAAAATTAAATGTTTTGTCATACCCGTTGCATACGGTCTGATATACCACGGCTTGTCAGCCAATCAGCATTTAGGACTGCAAATTGACTGCAAGAAGCCCAAACAGATATAATGTTTGACTAAAACATAATAATTTCAAACCTTGCTTACATTTGTGTACGATCACGTGTCTCTCTATTATTCATGGGAATACTTGGGAACAGATTTCTTAAATAAAAATCACTTGGAGCTGATTTCCTGGTTTTTACAGTCTTCTATGTCCAACACTGACATTTTTTGGGGGGGGCTCAGACAACTTGGGGGCTCATCATCCCCACCATCATCCCCATGGTTACATCTGTTCTCACTCTGTGGTGTTATAGTAATAATCACCACGTTTACATCTGTTCTCACTCTGTGGTGATATAGTAATCATCCCCATGGTTACATCTGTTCTCACTCTGTGGTGTTATAGTAATAATCACCATGGTTACAGCTGTTCTCACTCTGTGGTGTTATAGTAATAATCACCACGTTTACATCTGTTCTCACTCTGTGGTGATATAGTAATCATCCCCATGGTTACAGCTGTTCTCACTCTGTGGTGTTATAGTAATAATCACCATGGTTACAGCTGTTCTCACTCTGTGGTGTTATAGTAATCATCCCCATGGTTACAGCTGTTCTCACTCTGTGGTGTTATAGTAATCATCCCCATGGTTACATCTGTTCTCACTCTGTGGTGTTATAGTAATAATCACCATGGTTACAGCTGTTCTCACTCTGTGGTGTTATAGTAATCATCCCCATGGTTACAGCTGTTCTCACTCTGTGGTGATATAGTAATAATCACCATGGTTACAGCTGTTCATACTCTGTGGTGTTATAGTAATAATCACCATGGTTAGAGCTGTTCTCACTCTGTGGTGTTATAGTAATAATCTCCATGGTTACAGCTATTCTCACTCTGTGGTGTTATAGTAATAATCTCCATGGTTGCAGCTGTTCTCACTCTGTGGTGTTACAGTAATAATCATCATGGTTACAGCTGTTTCCTCCTGCTGATAACATTTTATTTGGATAACCTCCTACAGATGGTGTATACAGTGCCTTGCAAAGTATTCATCCCCCTTGGCGTTTTTCTTATTTTGTTGCATTACAAACTGTAATTTAAATAGATTTGTATTTGGATTTCATGTAATGGACATACATAAATAGTCCAATGAAGTAAAAAATATAACTTGTTTAAAAAAACTCTAAAAAATAAAAAAGCGGCACCATGAAGACCAAGGAGCTCTCCAAACAGGTCAGGGATGAAGTTGTTGAGAAGTACAGATCAGGGTTGGGTTATAAAAAAACAACTTTGAACATTCCAAGGGTCACCATTAAATCCATTATTCAAAAATGGAAAGAATATGGCACCACAATTAACCTGCCAAAACAGGGCCGCCCATCAAAACTCACGTGCCAGGCAAGAAGGGCATTAATCAGAGGGTCAACAAAGAGACAAAAGACAACCCTGAATGAGCTGCAAAGCTCCACAGCAGAGATTGGAGTAAAAAGCCATTGCTTAAATAAGAAAATAAGCAAACACGTTTGGTGTTCGCCAAAAGGCATGTGGGAGACTCCCCAAACACATGGAAGAAGGCACTCTGGTCAGATGAGACTAAAATTGAGCTTTTTGGCCATCAAGGAAAACACTATGTCTGGCGCAAACCCAACACCTCTCATCACCCTGAGAACACCATCCCCAGCATCATGCTGTGGGGATGTTTTTCATCGGCAGGGACTGAGAAACTGCTCAGAATTGAAGGAATGATGGATGGCGCTAAATACAGGGAAATTTTTGAGGGAAACCTGTTTCAATCTTCCAGAGATTTGAGACTGGGACGGCGGTTCACCTTCCAGCAGGGCAATGACCCTAAGCATACTGCTAAAGCAACACTCGAGTGATTTAAGGGAAAATATTTAAATGTCTTGGAATGGCCTAGTCAAAGCCCAGACCTCAATCCAATTGAGAATCTGTGGTACGACTTTTTATTATTATTATTATTATTATATATATTTTTTTTTACCTTTATTTAACTAGGCAAGTCAGTTAAGAACAAATTATTATTTTCAATGACGGCCTAGGAACAGTGGGTTAACTGCCTTGTTCAGGGGCAGAACGACAAATTTGTACCTTGTCAGCTCGGGGATTCGAACTTGCAACCTTGCGGTTACTAGTCCAACGCTCGAGTAACCGATTGCTGTACACCAGGGGAACCCATCCTACTTGAAGGAGCCGGAGCAGTTTTGACTTGAAGAATGGCTAAAAATCCCTGTGGCTAGATGTGCCAAGCTTATAGAGACACCCCAAGAGACTTGCAACTGTAGTTGCTCCAGAAGGTGGCTCTACAAAGTATTGACTTTGGGGGGGTGAATAGTTATGCACGCTCAAGTTTTCCGTTTTTTCGTCTTATTTCTTGTTTGTTTCACAATAAAAATATTTAGCATCTTCAAAGTGGTAGGCATGTTGTGTAAATCAAATGATACAAACCCCCCAAAAATCTATTTTAATTCCAGGTTGTCAGAAAACAAAATAGGAAAAATGCCAAGGGGGGTGAATACTTTTGCAAGGCACTGTAGATGTTCAACTAACTATCAACAAATTGTTCAACTAAATATCTAATAACATAACCATACTCTTAATCCTAACCAGAGTCCAAGTCCAATTCAAATCCCTAACCCTAACCCTAACCCTAACCCTAACCCTAACGCTAACCCTAACCCCAACCCTAACCCTAACCCTAACCCTAAACCCAACACTCACACTCACCCTAACCCTCACCCTCACCCTAACCCTAACCCCAACCTTAACCCTAACCCTAACCCTAAACCCAACCCTCACCCTAACCCTAACCCTAACCCTAAACCCAACCCTCACCCTCACCCTCACCCTAACCCTCACCCTAACCCTAACCCTAACCCTAACCCTCACCCTCACCCTCACCCTAACCCTAACCCTAACCCTAACCCTAACCCTAACCCTAACCCCAAACCCAAACCCAACCCTCACCCTAACCCTCACCCTCACCCTAACCCTAACCCTAACCCTAACCCTAACCATAACCCTCACCCTCACCCTCACCCTAACCCTAACCTAGACTATACTGGTGGGAACTGTTACACAAGAGGATCCATGAACTCCACTATCAGTTCTGTATGTCCTGCAGAGTTAGTGTCCGTTATGCAAAACTCAGTCCAACATTGAAAATATCAGATTATGAAATATTTAGTTGCTGACCTTTCTCTCTCTGTAATAAATGTGAGACTTAATTTTCTGTGGTTTTTACCATAACGTGCAGAGAGAATACAGAATCGTCCTCTACTGCAGGGCAGTCAGAACAGGACAAACACATATTATATATAAGACATGTTGCCATTTGCATTTGGTTTGTAAACATCAACAATATCACAAGAGGAAGATTATTTATTTATGTATTCGTCCATAATAAATAATTGAGTTTAGTGGTGGCTCAAGGACAACAGGAGAGTTTCAGGAGACAGACAGGGACCAGTCTAACTGGATGGGTAATTCCTTGGTAATGCCTTGACTTTAGCTCAGCAGGCTAACACAGTCTTGTGTCAAACAAACGCTCACATTCACACCAGTCCGTCAGTAGTTTTGAGAAAACAACCAATAGGTACGAGGGAGGAAAGAGACATTCTAAGAGACATTAAACAGATAAACAAACTTAAAAGTGATGTCGCATACAGTAATAGAATACTAAGGAATACATTTAGATATGCATATAGATATACATTTAATGCTGTGACATATACACCTCCCCTCCACCCACTGTGACTATTTTATTTTATGTAAATTCACATATGCTAATGAGATGCCACTGCCTTTCTGTTTGCCGGAGAAAATTGCTCTCATTTTGATCTGCATATTAATTATCCAGAAGAAGAAAAGAGCGATGAGAAGTCCAGGCATAAAAAGGTTCGGTTGTGTCCCAAATGGGACTCTATTCTCTATACACTGCACTGCTTTAGATCAGGACCCTGGTCAAAAGTAGTGCACGATATAGGGAACAGGGTGCCATTTGAAGAGGCAACCTTAATGAAATCACCAGGTATGATGTGTCCTCCATAATGAATATAATAAAGAGGAAGGTTTTCTACAGGAGCAACTCACTGTTATAATTAAGGCCTTCATTGAGATTCTATAGACTCTTCAGCCTGACTATTGAAACAGTGATTCATCTTTCACACACACACACACACACACACACACACACACACACACACACACACACACACACACACACACACACACACACACACACACACACACACACACACACACACACACACACACACACACACACACACACACACACACACACACACGATCTGCTTGGCTTACCTCTGCCTCTGTCAGTGTTGGCTCAGGAGGACCTGGTGTTTCTGGCCTGAATTAACCCCCAACGATAAATACACAAACCCACTAAATGTTTTATGTAACACATTTTTCAATGTGTAACACTTCTGTCATTAGGGAACAGAAGACAAGCCATGGCTAGGGCTGTTACAGTGACTGTATTACCGCAACACGGGCGGTCACGTGTCATGACCACAGTCAAATTCCAAGTGACCGTTTAGTCACGGTAACTAGGCTCCTCCAAGCTCTGATGCTGCTGATGGTCATTAGTAGCCTACCAAACTTTACAACTGCCTGGTACTCAGCACTCTATTGTCCCTCTAATCACTCTGACATCAATGCAAATGTCATCGAAAATCTAATCAAACACTTCATGAGAGCCCATGAACTCATGTTGCACAACATTTCTACAGACTATGCAATGGCATGAGAAAACAGTTTTGATGGCCTCTATTAAAAAGAGGAGGATCCCATCAGCTTTCTATAGTCTAGGCTTAATATATTTAGTTCTCAACTTTACTAATATTAAGCACATAAGGGGGGTGAGTGTAAAGGATGTGAAATGGCTAGCTAGTTAGCGGGTACGCGCTACTAGCGTTTCAATCAGTTACGTCACTTGCTCTGAAACCTAGAAGTAGTGTTGCACCTTGCTCTGCAAGGGCCGTGGCCTTTGTGGAGCGATGGGTAACGATGCTTCGTGGGTGTCAGTTGTTGATGTGTGCAGAGGGTCCCTGGTTCGCGCCCGGGTCGGGGCGAGGGGACGTACTAAAGTTATACTGTTACATATGAACCATGGTAAAAGCGTCCTCCATTTGCTATTTAAGTGCATAGAGACAGGTGCATGATAATGGTCCATTCTAAATCAAAACTAATTTCACACATATATTATTTAGTATATGTAAAGACAATATTAAATCAAGAACTGTCTGATGGGTGACAATATTAGCCTATCACCTGTGAAAGATATATTATCACTTGTGAATGATGTATTATCACTTGTGAGTATTTTTTTCACCTTTATTTAACCAGGTACGCCAGTTAAAACTTCTTATGGCTGCAATCCCGTTAACGGGATGATATGACAACAGCCAGTGAAAGTGCAGGGCGCCAAATTCAAACAATAGAAATCTCATGATTAAAATTCCTCAAACATACATGTATTTTATACCGTTTTAAAGGTAATCTTGTTGTTAATCCCACCAAAGTGTCCGATTTCAAATAGGCTTTACAGCGAAAGCACCACAAACGATTATTTTAGGTCACCGCAAAATCACAGAAAAACACAGCAATTTTTCAGCCAAAGACAGGAGTCACAAAAAGCAGAAATAGAGATAAAATTAATCACTAACCTTTGATGATCTTCATCAGATGACACTCATAGGACTTCATGTTACACAATACATATATGTTTTGTTCAATAAAGTTCATATTTATATCCAAAAACCTCAGTTTACATTGACACCATGTTCAGAAATGCCTCCAAAATATCCGGAGAAATTGCATAGAGCCACGTCAAATAACATAAAGATACATATTTACATACAATTAAAGATACACTTGTTCGTAATGCAACTGCTGTGTCAGATTTAAAAAAAAACTTTACAGAAAAAGCCAACCATGCAATAATCTGAGACAGTGCTCAGAAGAAAAAAAGAATTATCCGCCATGTTGGAGTCAACAGAAATCAGAAATAACATTATAAATATTCCCTTACCTTTGATGTTCTTCATCAGAATGCACTCCAAGGAATCCTAGTTCAGCAATAACAGTTTGTTTTGTTCGATAATGTCCATTATTTATGTCCAAGTAGCTACTTTTGTTAGCGCGTTTAGTACACAAATCCAAACGCTCGTGCAGTTCCAGCCGAACGTCGGACGAAAACTTCAAAAAGTTATATGGCAGGTCGAAGAAACTTGTCAAACTAAGTATAGAATCAATCTTTAGGATGTTGTTATCATAAATATTCAATAACGTTCCAACCGGAGAATTCCTTTGTCTGTAGAGAAGCAATGGAACGCAGGTCGCTATCATGTGAAATGCGCGTGACCAGGACCTGGCTCTCTGCCAGACCACTGACTCAAACAGCTCCCATCCGGCTCCACATCACAGTAGAAGCCTCATTCAAGGTTCTACAGACTGTTGACATCTAGTGGAAGCCGTAGGAAGTGCAAATAGATCCATATCCCACTGTGTATTCAATAGGGGCTGGGTTGAATATCGACCAACCTCAGATTTCCCACTTCCTGTTTGGATTTCTTCTCAGGTTTTTGCCTGCCATATGAGTTCTGTTATACTCACAGACATCATTCAAACCGTTGTAGAAACTTCAGAGTGTTTTCTATCCAATACTAATAATATGCATATATTAGCAACTGGGACTGAGGAGCAGGCCGTTTACTCTGAGCACCTCTGGGCACCTTTCATCCAAGCTACTCAATACTGCCCCTGCAGCCATAAGAAGTTTTAACAACTGGGACCTGCCCAAGATAAAGTAAAGCAGTGCGACAAAAACAACAACACACAGTTACACATGGGATAAACAAAGGTACAGTCAATAACACAATAGAAAAATGTATGTGTGTGCAAATGTAGTAGGATTAGGGAGGTATGGCAATAAATAGGCCACAGTGGCGAAATAATTACAATTTAGCATTAACACTGGAGTGATATATGTGCAGATGATGATGTGCAAGTAGAGAATATTGGGGTGCAAAAGAGCAAAAAAATAAATAACAATATGGGGATGAGGTAGTTGGGTGGGCTATTTACAGATGGGCTGTGTACAGGTGCAGTGAATCGGTAAGCTGCTCTGACAGCTGATACTTAAAGTTAGAAAGGGAGATATAAGTCTCCAGCTTGGAACATTCTCGCTTATAGCCTACAGTGCCTTGCGAAAGTATTCACCCCCCTTGGCATCAACCTGGAATTAAAATAGATTTTTGGGGGGTTTGTATCATTTGATTTACACATCATGCCTACCAGTTTGAAGATGAGAAATATTTTTTATTGTGAAACAAACAAGAAATAAGACAAAAAAACATAACTATAACTATTCACCCCCCCCCCCCCCCCCCAAAGTCAATAGAGCCACCCTTTGCAGCAATTGCAGCAATAAGCTTGGCACATCTAGCCACTGTGATTTTTGCCCATTATTCAAGGCAAAACAGCTCCAGCTCCTTCAAGTAGGATGCCATACCACAGATTCTCAATTGGATTGAGGTCTGGGCTTTGACTAGGCCATAGAACATTTAAATGTTTTCCCTTAAACCACTCGAGTGTTGCTTTAGCAGTATGCTTAGGGTCATTGTCCTGCTGGAAGGCGAACCTTCGTCCCAGTCTCAAATCTCTGGAAGATTGAAACAGGTTTCCCTCAAGAATTTCTTTGTATTTAGCGGCATCCATCATTCCTTCAATTCTGACCCGTTTCCCAGTCCCTGCCGATGAAAAACATCCCCACAGCATGATGCTGGGGATGGTGTTCTCAGGGTGATAAGAAGTGTTGGGTTTGCACCAGACATAGTGTTTTCCTTAATGGCCAAAAAGCTCAATTTTAGTCTCATCTGACCAGAGTGGCTTCTTCCATATGTTTGGTGAGTGTGCCACATGCCTTTTGGCAAACACCAAACGTGTTTGCAAATTTTTTTCTTTAAGCATTGGCTTTTTTCTGTCCACTCTCCGTAAAGCCCAGCTCTGTGGAGTGTACGGCTTAAAGTGGTCCTATGGACAGATACTCCAATCTCTGCTGTGGAGCTTTGCAGCTCCTTCAGGGTTATCTTTGGTCTCTTTGTTGCCTCTCTGATTAATGCCCTCATTGCCGTGAGTTTTGATGGGCAGCCCTCTCTTGGCAGGTTTGTTGTGGTGCCATATTCTTTAAAAAAATTAATAATAGATTTAATGATGCTCCGTGGGATGTTCAAAGTTTCGTTTATTTTTTTGTAACCCAACCCTGATCTGTACTTATCCACAACTTTGTCCCTGACCTGTTTGGAGAGCTCCTTGGTCTTCATGGTGTCGCTTGCTTGGTGGAGCCCTTGCTTAGGGGTGTTACAGACCCTGCCTTTCAGAACAGGTGTATATATACTGAGATCATGTGACAGATCATGTGACACACAGATTATACACAGGTGGACTTTATTTAACTAATTATGTGACTTCTGAAGGTAATTGGTTGCACCAGATCTTATTTAGGGACTTCATAGCAAAGGGGGTGAATACATACACACGCACAACTTTGCCGTTTAGAATTTTTTTGATTTTTTTTCACTTCACCATTTTGGACTATTTTATGTATGTCCATTACATGAAATCCAAATTCAAATCCATTTAAATTACAGTTTGTAATGCAACAAAATAGGAAAAACGCCAAGGGGGATGAATACTTTTGCAAAGCACTGTACAGCCGTGAACACATTGATGCACTTATAATGTGAAGAAATAGCCTAATAGTTTATCAACATTTCAAGCTAAACGTTCTGATCTGTTGCATCAGTCTTATTGCTTCTAAAATTATTTTTGATGCTAGTGGTTGTATTAATTTGGGATCTATCTCATCCCACACCTGCCCCAGACTATGTTTGGAATATTTCTTTCTCTCACAGAATAGGTCAACTTTTGTACTATGGGGGATAGTAGATTGACATAGGCTAGTGCTTTTGCTGATCATTAGGCCTACTCATCTGTTGGCTGACGAAAAGTAAATGTGGACGGTTCTTCTAACATCTTCTATATGTGCCTCGGAATTTGCATCCCCGATGTTGTCTTCACTCGTAGCCTAATTTGGAGCTGAGATAACTGTGAGCATGACGCGATCATGTGATGGGCATTGGCTAATAAGAATTTTGTTATC
>NW_024061607.1:49043-64043 GCF_016432855.1 Salvelinus namaycush | reverse complement strand
TAAAAGATCCTTCATCTGTGATTCAGGTTGGGGTCAACTACAACACAGACCAGTACCACAGAGAAGATTCAGGTTGGGGTCAACTACAACACCGACCAGCACCACAGAGAAGATTCAGGTTAGGGTCAACTACAACACCGACTAGTACCACAGAGAAGATTCAGGTTAGGGTCAACTACAACACCGACTAGTACCACAGAGAAGATTCAGGTTAGGGTCAACTACAACACCGACTAGTACCACAGAGAAGATTCAGGTTAGGGTCAACTACAACACTGACCAGCACCACAGAGAAGATTCAGGTTAGGGTTAACTACAACACTGACCAGCACCACAGAGAAGATTCAGGTTAGGGTCAACTACAACACCGACCAGTACCACAGAGAAGATTCAGGTTAGGGTCAACTACAACACCGACTAGTACCACAGAGAAGATTCAGGTTAGGGTCAACTACAACACCGACTAGTACCACAGAGAAGATTCAGGTTAGGGTCAACTACAACACCGACTAGTACCACAGAGAAGATTCAGGTTAGGGTCAACTACAACACCGACTAGTACCACAGAGAAGATTCAGGTTAGGGTCAACTACAACACCGACTAGTACCACAGAGAAGATTCAGGTTAGGGTCAACTACAACACCGACTAGTACCACAGAGAAGATTCAGGTTAGGGTTAACTACAACACCGACCAGTACCACAGAGAAGATTCAGGTTGGGGTCAACTACAACACCGACTAGTACCACAGAGAAGATTCAGGTTAGGGTTGACTACAACACCGACTAGTACCACAGAGAAGATTCAGGTTAGGGTCAACTACAACACCGACTAGTACCACAGAGAAGATTCAGGTTAGGGTTAACTACAACACCGACCAGTACCACAGAGAAGATTCAGGTTGGGGTCAACTACAACACCGACTAGTACCACAGAGAAGATTCAGGTTGGGGTCAACTACAACACTGACCAGCACCACAGAGAAGATTCAGGTTGGGGTCAACTACAACACCGACTAGTACCACAGAGAAGATTCAGGTTGGGGTCAACTACAACACTGACCAGCACCACAGAGAAGATTCAGGTTAGGGTCAACTACAACACCGACCAGCACCACAGAGAAGGTTCAGGTTGGGGTCAACTACACCACCGACCAGTACCACAGAGAAGATTCAGGTTGGGGTCAACTACAACACTGACCAGCACCACAGAGAAGATTCAGGTTAGGGTTAACTACAACACCGACCAGTACCACAGAGAAGATTCAGGTTGGGGTCAACTATACCACCGACCAGTACCACAGAGAAGGTTCAGGTTGGGGTCAACTACACCACCGACCAGCACCACAGAGAAGATTCAGGTTGGGGTCAACTACAACACCGACTAGTACCACAGAGAAAGTTCAGGTTGGGGTCAACTACACCACCGACCAGCACCACAGAGAAGATTCAGGTTGGGGTCAACTATACCACCGACCAGCACCAAAGAGAAGATTCAGGTTGGGGTCAACTACACCACCGACCAGCACCACAGAGAAGATTCAGGTTGGGGTCAACTACAACACCGACTAGTACCACAGAGAAAGTTCAGGTTGGGGTCAACTACACCACCGACCAGCACCACAGAGAAGATTCAGGTTGGGGTCAACTACACCGACTAGTACTGACTAGTGTCTCCCGGGTGGCGCAGTGGTCTAGGGCACTGCATCGCAGTGCTAGCTGCGCCACCAGAGTCTCTGGGTTCGCGCCCAGGCTGGGCTGGGTTTGCGCCCAGGCTCTGTCGCAGCCGGCCGCAACCGGGAGGTCCGTGGGGCGACGCACAATTGGCATAGCGTCGTCCGGGTTAGGGAGGGTTTGGCCGGTACACCGACCAGCACCACAGAGAAGATTCAGGTTGGGATCAACCACACCACTGACTAGCACCACAGAGAAGGTTCAGGCTGTGGTCCTATAGGTCCTGGGCAGTGGTGGAAAAAGTACCCATTTGTCATACTTGAGTAAAAGTAAAGATACCTTAAAAGAAAATGACTCATGTAAAAGTGAAAGTCACCCAGTAAAATACTACTTGAGTAAAAGTCTAAATGTATTCGGTTTTTAAAAAAATACTTAAGTATCAAAAGTAAATGTAATTGCTAAAATATATTTATCAAAAGGAAAAGGAAAAGTATAAATAATTTCAAATTCCTTATATTAAGCAAACCAGACGGCACAATTTTCTTGTTTTTTTAATTTACGGATAGCCAGGGGCAGGTCCAACACTCAGACATCATTTACAAATGAGGCATTTGTGTTTAGTGAGTCTGCCAGATCAGAGGCAGTAGGTATGACCAGGGATGTTCTCTTGATTAGTGTGTGAATTAGACCATTTTCCTGTCCTGCTAAGCATTAAAAATGTAACAAGTATTTTTGGGTGTCAGGGGAAAATGTAAAAGTACATTATTTTCTTTGGGAATGTAGTGGAGTAAAAGTAAAATTTGTAAAAAATATAAATTGTAAAATAAAGTACAGATACCCACAAAAATGACTGAAGGTAGTACTTTAAAGTATTTTTACTAAAGTACTTTACACCACTGGTCCTGGGACACGTTGCTTTTTGACAGCTCTTTATTTTAAAAACAATATTCAGCCTTCTGAGCTGGAATTCCCCAACAGTTCCAAAATAGGTCACTGAGTGTTGAAAATGAGATCTCCTGAAAAAATGATGACCAACAAAATGATTATCTAGCTGCTGTATCTGTGCCAGGATACAGCTCATTGGCTGCATGTTAACTTTTTATATCATTCTGTTAGTGTCTAGCACAGGAGGTTGGTGGCACTTTAATTGGGGAGGACGGGGCTTGTGGAAATGGCAGGACCGGAATTAGTGGAATGGTATCAAACACTTGGTTTCCATGTGCTTTGTCCCAAATGACACCTTATTCCTTGTATAGTGCACTACTTTTGAGCAGAGCCCTATGGACCCTGGTTAGAAGTAGAGCACTATGGTGAATAGAGTGCCATTTGGGACCCACATTGGTCTTAAACAGAAACACATTGGTCTTAAACAGACACACATAAAACTGCTGCAGATTTTTATACAACGCTCTGTATGTCTCCCGCTGGAGTAGAGAGAGTGTGTGTGTGTGTGTGTGTGTGTGTGTGTGTGTGTGTGTGTGTGTGTGTGTGTGTGTGTGTGTGTGTGTGTGTGTGTGTGTGTGTGTGTGTGTGTGTGTGTGTGTGTGTGTGTGTGTGTGTGTCTGTGTCTGTGTGTGTGTGTGTGTGTGTGTGTGTGTGAAGGTCACAACTGGTTCAGGACCAGCCAAGGCAGATTGGCATGGAAATGGAATCCTCTCTGTGTGCCAAACCTCCAGACACTGCCCTCAGCCCTCATTATATCATCCAATACCCTAATCACACGTTGATTTAACCAGTTTCTGCCCAGTGGGTAGTTTGCTGTTAGCCGTGAGAGTTATGTCATACTGTACTTCAGTAACACATAGACACACAACCGTTACTGTTCAAATACTTGTTATGGCTTTGTTAAGAAGTGAGACACAAATATATCATGTTGAATTTCTGCATCTGTAGTTTTAGTATATAAATTACAGAAAAATGTGTGAGTGAGTGTGAGGAGTCTTATGACCATGCTCTGTGTGAAGAGAATGGATCAGTGAGGCATGAGATGAACATGTGCTCTCTAGGATGTTACGAGTCCCTGCCCTTCAGTGTGTGTGTGTGTGTGTGTGTGTGTGTGTGTGTGTGTGTGTGTGTGTGTGTGTGTGTGTGTGTGTGTGTGTGTGTGTGTGTGTGTGTGTGTGTGTGTGTGTGTGTGTGTGTGTGTGCTCACCAGAATGGAACAGGTCCCTGGTCTCCCTTCATGAATATTCATTACCTCCCTGCTCTCTGCGTTCCGCTGCTGTCTGAGTGATGTCAGCTTGCGTGTGGGAAAACCAGTTGCCGCGGTAACAATGTTACCCCAAAGCGATGTGCAGTGCTGCAAAGAAAGAGTCTCTAACAGAGCTGGGATGTGTTCAGGGGGCATGAAACAAGAGAAACTGTTTGTGAACTAGGAGATATATGGTTACTCACAATGTGAGAGTCAGGTACTTTCAGCAGCTCTGGGAGGGTGTTTGCTATCTGTTTATCTGTTACTATAGCAATACATTGTCTTCCTGGAGTCTCGAACAAACAACTAAACACAATACAACACAAACAGTGTCATAAAGATGGTAACACATTGTGTTAAGTTATGAAACAAAATACCATGTCACAAACAATCATCACACACACACACACACACACACACACACACACACACACACACACACACACACACACACACACACACACACACACACACACACACACACACACACACACACACACACACACACACACACACACACACACACACACACACACACACACAGAGAGAGAGAGATGGGACTGAGGGGCTCCAAGGCACCATACTGTAATTGGAAAATTGTGCAAATGCACTTGGAGCCATGTTGTATAAATGGGTCTGCAGTGATAATAGGGTCTGCAGTGATAATAGGGTCTGCAGTGATAATAAGGTCTGCAGTGATAATAAGGTATGCAGTGATAATACGGTTTGCAGTGATAATAACGTATGCAGTGATAATAGGGTATGCAGTGATAATAAGGTCTGCAGTGATAATACGGTTTGCAGTGATAATAACATATGCAGTGATAATAAGGTCTGCAGTGATAACAAGGTCTGCAGTGATAACAAGGTCTGCAGTGATAATAAGGTCTGCAGTGATAATAAGGTCTGCAGTGATAATACGGTTTGCAGTGATAATAACGTATGCAGTGATAATAGGGTATGCGGTGATAATAAGGTCTGCAGTGATAATACGGTTTGCAGTGATAATAGGGTCTGCAGTGATAATAAGGTCTGCAGTGATAATAAGTTCTGGAGTGATAATAGGTTCTGCAGTGATAATAGGGTCTGCAGTGATAATAGGGTATGCAGTGATAATATGGTCTGCAGTGATAATAAGGTATGCAGTGATAATAGGGTCTGCAGTGATAATACGGTCTGCAGTTATAATAAGGTTTGCAGTGATAATAAGGTCTGCAGTGACAACAGGGTCTGCAGTGATAATACGGTCTGCAGTGATAATACGGTCTTCAAGTAATATTTAGGTCTGCAGTTATAATAGGGTCTGCAGTGATAATAAGGTCTGCAGTGATAATACGGTCTGCAGTGATAATACAGTCTGCAGTGATAATAGGGTCTGCAGTGATAATAAGGTCTGCAGTGATAATACGGTCTGCAGTGATAATACGGTCTGCAGTGATAATACAGTCTGCAGTGATAATAGGGTCTGCAGTGATAATAGGGTCTGCAGTGATAATAAGGTCTGCAGTGATAATACAGTCTGCAGTGATAATACGGTCTGCAGTGATAATAACGTCTGCAGTGATAATACGGTCTGCAGTGATAATAAGGTCTGCAGTGATAATACCGTCTGCAAGTGATAATAAGGTCTGCAGTGATAATAAGGTCTGCAGTGATAATACGGTCTGCAGTGATAATTTCTTCTACAGTGATAATACGGTTTGCAGTGATAATAAGGTCTGCAGTGATAATAGCCAACATTCTCTTCTTGGCCTAATGAGAGACTATAGATGGAGAAGTGGAGAGGAGATGGTGAGAAGGTGTGTGCATGTGCGTGTGTGTGTGTGAGCGAGCGCGCGTGTGTGTGAGCATTTGAGGGGGGAAGTGTGGTGTCTAAGTTGGCTGAAGGAAATGTGTATGGAAATTAAGCGTTTTCAAAGCGGAGGGAGGGAGAAAGAGAACTGTTCCTCTTTAAAGAGAAAAGAGAGGAATAACTCCCACTTTCTATGTTCCGCTCATAATAATGCCATCAATATGTGACTGACGTGTGTGTGTGTGTGTGTGTGTGTGTGTGTGTGTGTGTGTGTGTGTGTGTGTGTGTGTGTGTGTGTGTGTGTGTGTGTGTGTGTGTGTGTGTGTGTGTGTGTGTGTGTGTGTGTGTGTGTGTGTGTGTGTGTGTGTCTGGGAGGAGGAGCGGTGTGTAATACATGAAAGGTAGGGATGAAACACACCACTTCAAAGCCCACAGACCAACAAGTTTCACCTGAACTGTCAGTTTCTATAATTTCCCGCCATTAGAATTCCAATCAAATGAACATGAACAATAACATTACTCATGTTAATTCCGCTTTGTTCCCATGTATTTTATTTTTCTTTGGAAGTAAAATGAGTCACACACCCTCTTTGCAGTTATTTTTCACAGTACTTTATACATTTTCTTTCTCTCTACAGTATTTTCAATTTTCCCACCAAAATGCCTTTGACCAAACACTGTTAGATATTTGATGAGGAGCATTAGTCTGACTATATTATTGATGTCTAGAGAGTAATGCATTAAGCCCATTAAAAATGCATATGGACATTAGTCTACATGAAAGGAACATGTCCCCTGACATGTCCTATTGACTTGGAAGTGAATTACGAGCTCTTCTTTGGGATCCATAGGAAGAGCATTAAGAGACAGATACTAACCACACACTCAATGGCTTAAGAACTATTGATGACTGACCCACCCACTGACCTACGATCTGTCCTCTCTCTCACTCACTCACTCCTTTTCTCTTCCTCTCTCTCTCTCTCACTCCTTTTCCCTTCCTCTCTCTCTCTCTCACTCCTTTTCCCTTCCTCTCTCTCTCTCACACTCCTTTTCTCTTCCTCTCTCTCTCTCTCTCACTCATTTTCCCTTCCTCTCTCTCTCTCACTCCTTTTCTCTTCCTCTCTCTCTCTCACTCCTTTTCTCTTCCTCTCTCTCTCACTCCTTTTCCCTTCCTCTCTCTCTCTCTCACTCCTTTTCCCTTCCTCTCTCTCTCTCTCACTCCTTTTCCCTTCCTCTCTCTCTCACTCCTTTTCTCTTCCTCTCTCTCTCTCACTCCTTTTCCCTTCCTCTCTCTCTCTCTCACTCCTTTTCTCTTCCTCTCTCTCACTCCTTTTCCCTTCCTCTCTCTCTCTCTCACTCCTTTTCCCTTCCTCTCTCTCTCTCACTCCTTTTCTCTTCCTCTCTCTCTCACTCCTTTTCTCTTCCTCTCTCTCTCTCTCTCACTCCTTTTCCCTTCCTCTCTCTCTCTCTCACTCCTTTTCTCTTCCTCTCTCTCTCTCACTCACTCTCACTCCTTTTCTCTTCCTCTCTCTCTCTCTCACTCACTCTCACTCCTTTTCTCTGCCTCTTCCTCTCTCTCTCACTCCTTTTCTCTGCCTCTTCCTCTCTCTCTCTCTCTCTCTGTGTGTCATTACAGTTGAATTATTGCAGTGTTTGAACTTGTCTGCTGCTTGCTTCAAAATACCATCCCCACCCCAGTATAGTCCCAGTAAGCGAAATTACCTTGAAAGATGTCTAAAATACGTATCTTCCAGTCTTTGAAGTTAGGCTCAATTTAAGTTCTGAATGAAAGGTGAAAAAATGTATTTTCCTGACATTAACATCAGGTACATCTTCGGTTCTGAATGAAAGTAAAAAATATGTATTTTCCAGATGTTGAAATCAGGTTCATTTTCAGTTCTGAATGAATGTTGAAAATACATCATTTATAGACATACACCACCGTTCAAAAGTTTGGGGTCACTTAGAAATGTCCTTGTTTTTGAAAGAAAAACACATTTTTTGTCCATTAAAATTGTCACGTTCTGACCATAGTTCTTGTGTGTTGTGCTTGTTTTAGTGTTGGTCAGGACGTGAGCTGGGTGGGCATTCTATGTTGTGTGTCTAGTTTGTCTGTTTCTATGTTTGGCCTAATATGGTTCTCAATCAGAGGCAGATGTTGTTGTGTTGTCTCTGATTGGGAATCATATATAGGTGGCTTGTTTTGTGTTGGGATTTTGTGGGTGGTTGTTTCCTGTCTCTGTGTTTTCTCTGCACCAGCTAGGACTGTATCGGTTTGCCACATTTTGTTATTTTATATTTGTAAGTGTTCACTGTTTATCGTTTATTAAACATGTTGAGCACTGGCTACGCTGCGTGTTGGTCCAATCCCTGCTACACCTCCTCTTCTCGTGAAGAGGAGGAAGGCTGCCGTTACAAAAATAACATAAAATTGATCAGAAATACAGTGTAGATGTTAATGTTGTAAATGACTATTGTAGCTGGAAACTACAATGGCACGCCGTGTTAGCTAATCCAAGTTTATCATTTCTAAGGCTAATTGATCATTAGAAAACCATTTTGCAATTATGTTAGCACAGCTGAAAACTGTTGTTCCAATTAAAGAAGCAATAAAACGGTCCTTCTTTAGACTAGTTGAGTATCTGGAGCATCAGCATTTGTGGGTTCAATTACAGGCTCAAAGTGGTTAGAAACAAAGTGTAACGGAATTCGTCCTCCTCATCTGACGAGGAGTAAGAAAGGTCGGACCAATGCGCAGCGTGGTAAGTGTCCATTATATTTAATAATCCTGAACACGACAACAATACAAAAATAACAAAGTGAATAGAATAGAAAACCCGAAACAGTCCCGTAACGTGAACAAACAGACACGGAAGACAACCACCCACAAAACACAACAGAAAACAGGCTACCTAAATATGGTTCCCAATCAGAGACAATGACTAACACCTGCCTCTGAGTGAGAACCATATCAGGCCAAACGAAAAACCCAACATAGAAACACAAAACATAGATAACCCACCCAACTCACGCCCTGACCATACTAAAACAAAGAAAATACAAAAAAACTAAGGTCAGAACGTGACACAAAGACCTTTCTTCAGAAACTCGTCAGTCTATTCTTGTTCTGAGAAATGAAGGCTATTCCATGCGAGAAATTGCCAAGACACTGAAGATCTCGTACAACGCTGTGTACTACTCCCTTAACAGAATAGCTCAAACTGGCTCTAACCAGAATAGAAAGAGGAGTGGGAGGCCCCGGTGCACAACTGAGCAAGAGGACAAGTACAATAGAGTGTCTAGTTTGAGAAACAGACGTCTCACAAGTCCTCAACTGGCAGCTTCATTAAATAGTACCTGCAAAACACCAGTCTCAACTTCAACAGTGAAGAGGCGAAGAAAAAAACATATCACAAACTGGCCCAAAAAATAAAAGATTAAGATGGGCAAAAGAACCCAGACACTGGACAGAGGAACTCTGCCTAGAAGGCCAGCATCCGGAGTCGCCTCTTCACTGTTGACATTGAGACTGGTGTTAATTAATAACTTCACCATGCGCAAAGGGATATTCAATGTCAGATGTTTTTTATTTTGACCTATCTACCAATGGGTTCCCTTCTTTGCAAAGCATTAGAAAACCTTCCTGGTCTTTGTGGTTGAATCTGTGTTTGAAATTCACTGTTCGACTGAGGGACCTTACAGATAATTGTATGTGTGGGGTACAGAGATGAGGTAGTCATTCAAAATTCATGTTAAACACTATTATTGCACACAGAGTGAGTACATGCAAAGTATTATGTGACTTGTTAAACAAATGTTTACACCTGAACTTGTTTAGGGTTGCCATAACACATTTCAGCTTTTCTTTTTTTATTAATTTGTAAAAGATTTGAAAAACATAATTCCACTTTGACATTATGGGCTATTGTGTGTGACAAAAAAAATCTAAATGTAATTTCAATAACACAACCAAATGTGTAAAAAGTCAAGGTCTGTGAACCCTTTCTAAAAGCACTGTATGTGTAGTCTCACTGCCTGTGTGTTGTGTTGAGCAGTGTCTCTACTGTGTGTTGTGTTGAGCAGTGTCTCTACTGTGTGTTGAGCAGGGTCTCTACTGTGTGTTGAGCAGTGTCTCTACTGTGTGTTGAACAGTGTCTCTACTGTGTGTTGTGTTGAACAGTGTCTCTACTGTGTGTTGAGCAGTGTCTCTACTGTGTGTTGTGTTGAACAGTGTCTCTACTGTGTGTTGAGCAGTGTCTCTACTGTATGTTGTGTTGAGCAGTGTCTCTACTGTATGTTGTGTTGAACAGTGTCTCTACTGTGTGTTGTGTTGAGCAGTGTTTCTACTGTGTGTTGTGTTGAGCAGTGTCTCTACTGTGTGTTGTATTGAGCAGTGTCTCTACTGTGTGTTGAGCAGTGTCTCTACTGTGTGTTGTGTTGAACAGTGTCTCTACTGTATGTTGTGTTGAGCAGTGTCTCTACTGTGTATTGTGTTGAGCAGTGTCTCTACTGTGTGTTGAGCAGTGTCTCTACTGTGTGGTCTATTGAGCAGTGTCTCTACTGTGTATTGAGCAGTGTATCTACTGTGTGTTGAGCAGTGTCTCTACTGTGTGTTGTGTTGAGCAGTGTCTCTACTGTGTATTGAGCAGTGTATCTACTGTGTGTTGTGTTGAGCAGTGTCTCTACTGTGTATTGAGCAGTGTATCTACTGTGTGTTGTGTTGAGCAGTGTCTCTACTGTGTGTTGTGTTGAGCAGTGTCTCTACTGTGTGTTGTGTTGAGCAGTGTCTCTACTATGTGTTGAGCAGTGTCTCTACTGTGTGTTGAGCAGTGTCTCTACTGTGTGTTGAGCAGTGTCTCTACTGTGTGTTGTATTGAGCAGTGTCTCTACTGTGTGTTGTATTGAGCAGTGTCTCTACTGTGTGTTGTATTGAGCAGTGTCTCTACTGTGTGTTGTGTTGAACAGTGTCTCTACTGTATGTTGTGTTGAACAGTGTCTCTACTGTGTGTTGTGTTGAACAGTGTCTCTACTGTGTGTTGTGTTGAGCAGTGTCTCTACTGTGTGTTGAGCAGTGTCTCTACTGTTTGTTGTATTGAGCAGTGTCTCTACTGTGTGTTGAGCAGTGTCTCTACTGTGTGTTGTATTGAGCAGTGTTTCTACTGTGTGTTGTATTGAGCAGTGTCTCTACTGTGTGTTGAGCAGTGTCTCTACTGTGTGTTGAGCAGTGTCTCTACTGTGTGTTGAGCAGTGTCTCTACTGTGTGTTGAGCAGTGTCTCTACTGTGTGTTGAGCAGTGTCTCTACTGTGTATTGAGCAGTGTCTCTACTGTGTGTTGTATTGAGCAGTGTCTCTACTGTGTGTTGTATTGAGCAGTGTCTCTACTATGTGTTGAGCAGTGTCTCTACTGTGTGTTGAGCAGTGTCTCTACTGTGTGTTGAGCAGTGTCTCTACTATGTGTTGAGCAGTGTCTCTACTGTGTGTTGAGCAGTAGCAGTGTCTCTACTGTGTGTTGAGCAGTGTCTCTACTGTGTGTTGTGTTGAACAGTGTCTCTACTGTATGTTGTGTTGAACAGTGTCTCTACTGTGTGCTGTATTAGGTAGTGTCTCTACTGTGTGTCATATTAGGCAGTGTATCTACTGTGTGTTGAGCAGTGTCTCTACTGTGTGTTGAGCAGTGTCTCTACTGTGTGTTGAGCAGGGTCTCTACTGTGTGTTGTATTGAGCAGTGTCTCTACTATGTGTTGAGCAGTGTCTCTACTGTGTGTTGTGTTGAGCAGTGTCTCTACTGTGTGTTGTGTTGAGCAGTGTCTCTACTGTGTGTTGAGCAGTGTATCTACTGTGTGTTGTGTTGAGCAGTGTCTCTACTGTGTGTTGAGCAGTGTCTCTACTGTGTGTTGTATTGAGCAGTGTCTCTACTGTGTGTTGTATTGAGCAGTGTCTCTACTGGGTGTTGTATTGAGCAGTGTCTCTACTGTGTATTGTATTGAGCAGTGTCTCTACTGTGTGTTGAGCAGTGTCTCTACTGTGTGTTGTATTGAGCAGTGTCTCTACTGTGTGTTGTATTGAGCAGTGTCTCTATTGTGTATTGTATTGAGCAGTGTCTCTACTGTGTGTTGAGCAGTGTCTCTACTGTGTGTTGAGCAGTGTCTCTACTGTGTGTTGTATTGAGCAGTGTCTCTACTGTGTGTTGAGCAGTGTCTCTACTGTGTGTTGTGTTGAACAGTGTCTCTACTGTGTGCTGTATTAGGTAGTGTCTCTACTGTGTGTCATATTAGGCAGTGTATCTACTGTGTGTTGAGCAGTGTCTCTACTGTGTGTTGAGCAGTGTCTCTACTGTGTGTTGAGCAGGGTCTCTACTGTGTGTTGTATTGAGCAGTGTCTCTACTATGTGTTGAGCAGTGTCTCTACTGTGTGTTGTGTTGAGCAGTGTCTCTACTGTGTGTTGAGCAGTGTCTCTACTGTGTGTTGAGCAGTGTCTCTACTGTGTGTTGTGTTGAGCAGTGTCTCTACTGTGTGTTGAGCAGTGTATCTACTGTGTGTTGTGTTGAGCAGTGTCTCTACTGTGTATTGTATTGAGCAGTGTCTCTACTGTGTATTGTATTGAGCAGTGTCTCTACTGTGTGTTGTATTGAGCAGTGTCTCTACTGGGTGTTGTATTGAGCAGTGTCTCTACTGTGTATTGTATTGAGCAGTGTCTCTACTGTGTGTTGAGCAGTGTCTCTACTGTGTGTTGTATTGAGCAGTGTCTCTACTGTGTGTTGTATTGAGCAGTGTCTCTATTGTGTATTGTATTGAGCAGTGTCTCTACTGTGTGTTGAGCAGTGTCTCTACTGTGTGTTGAGCAGTGTCTCTACTGGTGTTGTATTGAGCTTATTGAGCCTGTCTCTACTGTGTGTTTTCTACTATGTGTTGAGCAGTGTCTCTACTGTGTGTTTGAGCAGTGTTCTCTACTGTGTGTTTGAGCGTGTCTCTACTGTGTGTTGAGCAGTTTCCTCTACTGTTGTTGTATTGATGGTAGTTCAGTGTCTCTACTGTGTGGTGTATTGGCATGTCTCTACTGATGTGTTGTATTGAGGCAGTGTATCTACTGTGGTGTTTGTATTGAGCAGTGTCTCTACTGTGTGTTGTATTGAGCATTGTCTTTAGCTGTGTGTTGTATTGAGCAGTGGCTCTACTGTGTGTTTAGCCGTGTCCTCTACTGTGTATTGAGGCAGTGTCTCTACTGTGCTGTTGTAGGCAGTGTCTCTACTGTGTGTTGAGCAAGTGTTCTACTGTGTGTTGAGCAGTGTCCCTACTGGTGTATTGAGCAGTGTCTCTACTGTGTTGGATTGAGCAGTGTCCTACTGTGTGGTTGTACTGAGTCAGGTGCTACTGTTGTTGTATTGAGCAGTGTCTCTACTGTGTGTTGTATTGCGCAGTGTCTCTACTGTGTTTGGTTGGAGCATTGTCTCACTGTGTGTTGTGTTGAGCAGTGTCTCTACTGTGTGTTGTATTGAGCAGTGTCTCTACTGTGTGTGTATGAGCATGTCTCTACTGTTTGTTGTATTGCGCAGTGTTCTCTACTGTGTGTTGAGCAGTTTCTCTTACGTGTGGTTGGCAGTGTCTCTACTGTGTGTTGTATTGAGCAGTGTCTCTACTGTGTGTTGAGCAGTGTCTCTACTGTGTGTTGTATTGAGCAGTTGTCTCTACTGTGTGTTTGAGCAGATTGTCTCTACTGTGTGGTTGTTTGAGCAGGGTCTCTACTGTGTGTTGAGTCTGGTGTCTCTACTGTGTGTTGTATTGAGCAGTGTCTCTACTGTGTGTTGAGCAGTGTCTCTACTGTGTGTTGTATTGAGCAGTGTCTCTACTATGTGTTGAGCAGTGTCTCTACTGTGTGTTGAGCAGTGTCTCTACTGTGTGTTGAGCAGTGTCTCTACTGTTTGTTGTGATTGAGCAGTGTCCTCTACTGTGTTGTATTGAGCAGTGTCTCTACTGTGTGTTTATTGAGCAGTGTCTTTACTGTGTGTTGTATTGACAGTTCTCTCGTGTGTTGTATTGGCAGTGTCTCTACTGTGTGTTGTATTGAGGCATGTCTCTACTGTGTGTTGAGCAGTGTGTCACCTCTACTGTGTGTTGTTTGAGCAGTGGTCTCTACTGTTGTTTTGAGCAGTGTCTCTACTGTTTGTTGTATTGAGCAGTGTCTCTACTGTGTGTTGAGCAGTGTCTCTACTGTGTGTTTGTATTGAGCAGTCTTCTACTGTGTGTTGTATTGAGCAGTGTCTCTACTGTGTGTTTATGAGCAGTGTCTCTACTGTGTGTTGAGCAGTGTCTCTACTGTGTTGTTTGAGCAGTGTCTCTACTGTGTGTTGAGCAGTGTCTCTACTGTGTGTTGAGCAGTGTCTCTACTGGTGTTTGACAGTGTCTCTACTGTGTGTTGTATTGGCAAGTGTCTCTACTGTGTGTTTATTGAGCAGTGTCTCTACTTGTGTTGAGCAGTCCGTTTATCAGTGCTCTACTGTGTGTTGAGCAGTGTCTCTACTGTGTGTTGAGCAGTGTCTCTACTGTGTGTTGAGCAGTGTCTCTACTGTTGTGTTGTATTGAGCAGTGTCTCTACTGTGTGTTGAGCAGTGTCTCTTACCTGTGTGTTTGTGTTGAACAGTGTATTCTAGTGTGTTTATTGAGCAGTGTCTCTACTGTGTGTTGTATTGAGCAGTGTCTCTCTACTGTGGTGTTGTATTGAGCAGTTTGTCTCTTACTGTGTGTTGTATTGAGCAGTGTCTCTACTGTGTGTTGTATTGAGCAGTGTCTCTAACTGTGTGTTGAGCAGTGTCTCTACTGTGTGTTGAGCAGTGTTCTCTACTGTGTGTTGAGCAGTGTCTCTACGTGTGTGTGTTGATCGTGTCTTCTTACTGTGTGTTGTGTTGAGCAGTGTCTATACTGTGTGTTTGAGCAGTCGTGTCTCTACTGTGTGTTGAGCAGTGTCTCTACTACTGTTTATTGAGCAGTGTCTCTACTGTGTGTGAGCAGTGTCTCTACTGTGTGTTGAGCAGTGTATCTACTGTGTGTTGAGCAGTGGTCTCTACTGTGTGTTGTATTGAGCAGTGTCTCTCTACTGTGTGTTGTATGAGCAAGGTTATCTACTGTGTGTTTTGTTGAGCAGTGTCTCTACTGTGTGTTGTATTGAGCATGTCTCTACTGTGTTTGTGTTGAGCAGTGTCTGCCTACTGTGTGTTTGAGCAGTGTCTCTACTGTGTTTGTGTATGAGCAGTGTCTCTACTGTGTGTTGTATTGAGCAGTGTCTCTACTGTGTGTTGTATTGAGCAGTGTCTCTACTTCTACTTGTGTGTATTGAGGCAGTGTTT
>NW_024061607.1:0-48943 GCF_016432855.1 Salvelinus namaycush | reverse complement strand
AGGAAAGTAAACAATGAATTGATGGAGTGAACTGAGGAGGATGTAGCAAGGGCAGTTCCAGAGGAATAGAGAAGGGATGAAGAGAGGAGGATAAGTAAGGGGAGTGCTCTGTTGTTCCAGAAATAGAGAGAGAGATTAGAGAGGAGGATAAGGTAGGGGAGTGCTCTTGTTGTTCCAGAGAAGAGAGAGAGGGATGAAGAGAGGAGGATAAGTAAGTGGAGTGCTCTTGTTGTTCCAGAGGAAGAGAGAGAGGATGAAGAGAGGAGGATAAGGTAAGGGGAGTGCTCTTGTTGTTCCAGAGGAATAGAGAGGGATGAAGAGAGGATAAGGTAAGGGAGTGCTCTTGTTGTTCCAGAGAAAGAGAGAGAGGATGAAGAGAGGAGGATAAGGTAAGGGAGTGCTCTTGTTGTTCCAGAGGAAGAGAGAGGGATGAGAAGAGGATAAGGTAAGGGGGTGCTCTTGTTGTTCCGAGAGAATAGAGAGAGGGATGAAGAGAGGAGGATAAGGTAAGGGGAGTGCTCTTTGTTGTTCCAGAGGAATAGATGAGAGGGATGAAGAGAGGAGATAAGGTAAGGGGAGTGCTCTGTTGTTCCAGAGGAAGAGAGGGATGAGAGAGGAGGATAGGTAAGGGGAGTGCTCTTGTTGTTCCAGGGAAGAGAGAGAGAGGGATGTAAGAGAGGAGATAAGGTAAGGGAGTGCTCTTGTTGTTCAGAGGATAGAGAGAGAGGGATGAAGAGAGGAGTAAGGTAAGGGAGTGCTCTTGTTGTTCCAGAGGAAATAGAGGGATGAAGAGAGAGGATAAGGTTAAGGGGAGTGCTCTTGTTGTTCCAGAGGAATAGAGAGAGAGATGAGAAGAGGATAAGGTAAGGGGAGTGCTCTTGTTGTTCCAGAGGAATATAGAGGTATGAAGAGAGGAGGATAAGGTAAGGAGTGCTCTTGTTGTTCCAGAGGAATAAGAGAGAGATGAAAGAGGAGATAAGGTAAGGGGAGTGCTCTTGTTGTTCCAGAGGAATATAGAGGATGAAGAGAGAGGATAAGGTAAGGGGAGTGCTCTTGTTGTTCCAGAGGATATAGAGGGACGAAAGAGGAGGATAAGGTAAGGGGAGTGCTCTTGTTGTTCAAGGAATAGAGAAGAGATGAAGAGGGAGTAGGTAAGGGAGTGCCTTGTTGTTCCAGAGGATATAGAGGGATGAAGAAGGAGGATAAGGTAAGGGAGTGCTCTTGAAGAAGAGAGAGAGGGACGAAGAGGGAGATAAGGTAAGGGGATTGCTCTTGTTGTTCCAGAGGCAGAGAGAGAGGGATGAAGAGAGGAGGATAAGGTAAGGGGAGTGCTCTTGTTGTCCCAGAGGAATAGAAAGAGAGATGAGAGAGGAGTAAGGTAGGGGAGTGCTCTTGTTGTTCCAGAGGAAGAGAAGAGGGATGAAGAGAGGAGGATAAGTAAGGGAGTGCTCTTGTTGTTCCAGAGGAATAGAGAGATGAAGAGAGGAGGATAAGTAGAAGGGGAGTGCTCTTGTTGTTCCAGAGGAATAGAGAGGGACGAAGAGGAGGAGGATAAGGTAGGGGAGTGCTCTTGTTGTTCCAGAGGATAGAGGAGAGGATGAAGAGAGGAGGATAAGGTAGGGGATGCTCTTGTTGTTCCAGAGGAATATGAGGGAAGAAGAGAGAGGATAAGGTAGGGGAGTGCTCTTGTTTGTTCCAGAGAATAGAGAGAGAGGGATGAAGAGAGGAGGATAAGGTAAGGGGAGTGCCTCTTGTTGTTCAGAGGAAAAGAGAGGGTTGAAAGAAGAGGATAAGGTAAGGGGAGTGCTCTTTGTTGTCCAGAGTAATAGAGAGGGATGAAGAGAGGAGTATAGGTAAGGGGAGTGCTCTTGTTGTTCGGAGGAAGAGAGAGAGGGATGAAGAGAGGAGGATAAGGTAAGGGAGTGTCTTGTTTGTTCCAGAGGAAGAGAGAGAGGGATAAGAGAGGAGATAAGGTAAGGGAGTGCTCTTGTTGTTCCAGAGGAATGAGAGTGATGAAGAGAGGAGGATAATTAAGGGGAGTGCTCTTGTTGTTCCAGAGGATATAAGAGTATAGAGAAGAGAGGATATGTAAGGGAGTGCTCTTGTTGTTCCAGAGGAATGAGAGAGATATGAAGAGAGGAGGATAAGGTAAGGGGAGTGCTCTTTGTTGTTCCAGAGGAATAGAGAGAGAGATGAAGAGAGAGGATAAGGTTAAGGGGGTTGCTCTTGTTGTTCCAGAGGAATATAGAGGGGATGAGAGAGGAGGATAAGGTAAGGGGAGGCTCTTGTTGTTCCGAGGAATATAGAGGAAGAGAGGAGGGATAGGTAAGGGAGTGCTCTTGTTGTTCCAGAGGAATAGAGAGAGAGATGAAGAGAGGAGGATAAGGTAGGGGAGTGCTCTTGTTGTTCAGAGAATATGAGGATAAGAGAGGAGGATAAGGTAAGGGATGCTCTTGAAGAAAAGAGAGGGGACGAAGAGAGATGATAAGGTAAGGGAGTGCTCTTGTTGTTCCAGAGCAGAGAGAGAGGGATAGAGAGGAGGATAAGGTAAGGGAGTGCTCTTGTTGTCCGCAGGAATAGAAAGAGAGATGAAGAGAGGAGGATAAGGTAAGGAGTGCTCTTGTTGTTCCAGAGGAGAGAGAGATGGGATGAAGAGAGGATAGGTAAGGGAGTGCCTTGTTGTTCACGAGAATAGAGAGATGAAAGGAGGATAGGTAAGGGGAGTGCTCTTGTTGTTCCAGAGGAATATAGAGGCGAAGAAGGAGGATAAGTAAGGGAGTGCCTTGTTGTTCCAGATAATGAGAGAGAGGGATGAGAGAGGAGGATAAGGTAGAGAGTGCTCTTGTTGTTCCAGAGGATATAGAGGGACGAAGAGAGGAGGATAAGGTAAGGGGTGCTCTGTTTTCCAGAGAATAAGGGAGGAGAAGGAGGATAAGGTGGGGAGTGCTCTTGTTGTTCCAGAGGAATAGAGAGAGATGAAGAGAGGGGATAAGGTAGGGAGTGCTCTTGTTGTTTCCGAGATATAGAGGGATAGAGAGAGGATAAAGGTAAGGGGGTGCTCTTGAAGAAGAGAGAGAGGGACGAAGAGAGGATATAAGGTAGGGGGTGGCTCTTGTGTTCCAGGGCAGAGAGAGAGGGATGAAAAGGAGGATAAGGTAGGGGAGTGCTCTTGTTGTCCCAGAGGAATGAAAGAGAGATGAAGAGAGGATAAGGTAAGGGGAGTGCTCTTGTTGTTCCAGAGGAAGAGAGAGAGGATGAGAGAGGAGGATAGGAGGGAGATGCTCTTGTGTTCCAGAGGAATAGAGAGATAAGAGAGGAGGATAAGGTAAGGGGAGTGCTCTTGTTGTTCCAGAGGAATATAGAGGGACGAAGAGAGGAGGATAAGGTAAGGGAGTGCTCTTGTTGTTCCAGAGAATAGAGAGAGGGGATGAAGAGAGGAGGATAAGGTAAGGAGAGTGCTCTTGTTGTTCCAGAGGAATATAGAGGGACGAAGAGAGGAGGATAGGTAGGGAGTGCTCTGTTGTTCCAGAGGAATAGAGAGGGATGAAGAGAGGAGGATAAGGTAAGGGGAGTGCTCTTGTGTTTCCAGAGGCATAGAGAGAGGGATGAAGAGGGAGGATAGGTAAGGGGAGTGCTCTTGTTGTTCCAGAGAAGAGAGAGAGGGTGAAGAGAGGAGGATAAGGTAAGGGGAGTGCTCTTGTTGTTCCAGGGAGAGAGAGAGATAAAGAGAGGAGGATAAGGTAAGGGGAGTGCTCTTGTTGTTCCAGAGGATAGAGAGAGGGATGAAGAGAGGAGGATAAGGTAAGGGGGGTGCTCTTGTTGTTCCAGAGGAAGAGAGGAGGACAAAGAGAGGAGGATAAGGTAAGGGGAGTGCTCTTGTTGTTCCAGGAAGAAGAGAGGGATAGGAGGAGTAAGGTAAGGGGAGTGCTCTTGTTGTTCCAAGATAGAGAGGGATGAAGAGAGGAGGATAAGGTAGGGGATTGCTCTTGTTGTTCCAGAGGAATAGAGAGAGAGATGAAGAGGAGGATAGGGGAGAGTGTAAAGTACCTTTAGCGATGGCTATTTTTGTCCCAGAGGTAGTCGAGACAATGCCCAGGTCGGTACATAGAGAAAAGGAGGGTAGAGGACTGTGAGACTTCCTCTGTACTTAAAGAGGGAAACAGAGGAAAGAGGACTGTGAGACTTCCTCTGTACTTAAAGAGAGAAACAGGAGGAAAGAGGACTCTGGGACTACCTCTGTACTTACGAGAAACAATAGGAGGAAGGACTGTGAGACTTCCTCTGTACTTAAGAGGGAAACAGGAGGAAAGAGGACTGTGGACTTCCTCTGTACTTAAAGAGGGAAACAGGAGAAAGAGGACTGTGAGACTTCCTCTGTACATAAGAGAAAAACAGGAGGAAAGAGGACTGTGAGACTTCCAGGAGTATCCCCTCTCCATGGCCTGGTCCTTGTCTGTGATCTCTCCTTCATAAGGTCCATAGTGGGCTCCTGCAGGCACAGTGTTTCCATGTTGAACATCCCAAGTCAACACGCCTGTATGGGGAGCTGTGCTGATCTATTTTTTGGGGAGGCGCTGAGCACAGGCATAAAAGTCTAATTTTGTCTAATTGGTCTTTGTCATTATTGTGTGTATAGACTAATGAGTAAAAAAAATGTTTTTAAATCAATTTTAGAATAAGGCTTCAACATAACAAAATGTGGAAAAAGTGAAGGGTCCATAAAATGTGAATGATGGCATTTTTCAGGTGGAGTTTTAAAGCTTGTATTAATTGCATTCCTTTTTGTAAAGTATGTCATTTGAGAAGATCATTTTTTACAACTCAAATAGGATACTCCCTTTTTAAGACAATGTTCCAAATGAGATTATGACCTCGCTAGCCAAGAATAATGATAGGTGTCTGTCGTGACTTCCGCCGAAATCGGCTCCCCTCTTGTTCTTGGTGCGGGCGGCGTTTCGGCGGTCGATGTCCCGGCCTTCTAGCCATCGGCTCCATTTTTCATTGTTCCATTTGTTTTGTCTTGTTCCCCGCACACCTGGTTTACATTCCCTAATCACACTGCATATATATATTCTCTGTTCCCCCATGTCTTTGTGTAGAGTTGTTTTGTGTTGGGTTTGTTTATTCGCGCCAGTCTGGGTTTTCACCCTGGTATTGCCTGTACCCTATTTGGGGTTATTGTTTGTGAACCTGTTTGTATTAATTGACGGTATTTTGCGCCCGTTTATCGGGTGCTCTTGGCTATAAAGTCGCCTGATCACCGTTCTCTCCTCTCCTGCACTTGACTCAAATGACCAGCAGCGAAAACCCTGACAGTGTCTTTCTTTTGAGCTTTCTTTGTGCAACTGTGACGTAGCCATACTAGTGCTAGTATGTTCACTATGAAGGTTTACTTTTGTAAATCACTTTCCCTAAAATAATAAGGTCAGAGTAAGATTGATGGACGCTTCTTTTTAATTGTAATCAATCAAATCAAATGTTATTTGTCAAATACACATACATATTTAGCAGATGTTATTACGGGTGTAGCGGAATGGTTGAGAGTTTTTGTAGCGCGAGTACTACAGACAGTGTTGTTAAAACTTCGGTAGTGTTTTCCTCAAAATGATCTTGTTCAAATCCCCAGCTACAATAAACACGACCTTAGATATGTGGTTTCCAGTTTGCACAAAGTCCAGTGTATTCCTTGATGGCCGTTGTGGTATCGGCTTGAGGGGGAATATACACAGCTGTTACGATAACCGAGAGAGAATTCTCTTGGAGGGAATGCGGTAGGCATTTGATTGTGAGGTCTTCTGGATTGGGTGAACAAAAGACTTGGAGTGTCTGTACGTTGTCACAATCACACCATGAGTAGTTAATCAACACTGCTCAACACACAGTAGAGACACTGCTCACACACAGTAGAGACCCTGCTCACACAACACACAGTAGAGACACTGCTCAACACACAGTAAGACACTGCTCAATACAACACACAGTAGATACACTGCTCAATACACACACAGTAGAGACACTGCTCAATACAACAACAGTAGAGACACTGCTCAATAACAAACAGTAGAGACACTGTCAACACCGATAGAGACACTGCTCACACACAGTATAGACACTGCTCAACACACAGTAGAGACACTGCTCAACACAACACACATAGAGACCCTGCTCAACACAACCACAGTAGAGACACTGCTCACACACAGAAGACACTGCTCAATACAACACACGTAAGACCTGCTCAACACACAGTAGAGACCCTGCTCACACAACACACAGTAGAGACACGCTCAACACACAGTAGAGACCTCTCAACACACAGTAGAAACACTGCTCAACACACAGTAGAGACACTGCTCAACCACAGTATGACACTGCTCATACACAGTAGAGACACTGCTCAACACACAGTAGAGACACTGCTCAACACACAGTAGAGACACTGCTCAACACAACACACAGTAGAGACACTGCTCAACACAACACACAGTAGAGACACTGCTCAACACACAGTAAAACACTGCTCAACACAGTATAGAGACCCTGCTCAACACAACATACAGTAGAGACACTGCTCAATACAACACACAGTAGGACACTGCTCAATACAACCACAGTAGAGACACTGCTCAACACACATAGAGACACTGCTCAACACACAGTAGAGACCCTGCTCAACAACATACAGTAGAGACACTGCTCATACAACCACAGTAGAGACACTGCTCAATACAAACACCAGTAGAGACACTGCTCAACACACAGTAGAGACACTGCTCAATACAACACACAGTAAACCGCTCACACACAGTAGAGTCACTGCTCAACACACAGTAGAGACACTGCTCAACACACACACAGTAGAGACACTGCTCAACACACAGTAAGACACTGCTCACACAACATACATAGAGACACTGCTCAACACACAGTAGAGACACTGCTCAACACACAGTAGAGACCACTGCTCAATACACACACAGTAGAGACACTAATCACACAACACACAGTAGAGACACTGCTCAATACAACACACGTAGAAGAGACACTGCTCAACCACACACAGTAGAGACACTGCTCAACACACAGTAGAGACACTGCTCAAACAACACACAGTAGAGACACTGCTCAATACACACACAGTAGATACTTGCTCAACACAAAACACAGTAGAGACACTGCTCAATACAACACACAGTAGAGACACTGCTCAACACAAAACACAGTAGAGAGACACTGCTCAATACAACACACAGTAGAGACACTGCTCAATAAACACACAGTAGATACCTTGCTCAGTACAACACACAGTAGAGGCACTGCTCAATACAACACACAGTAAGACACTGCTCAACACTAGAGAACTGCCACCAGTAGAACACTGCTCAACACACAGTAGATACACTGCTCAACACACAGTAGAGACACTGCTCACACACAGAGAACACGCTCACACACAGTAGAGACACTGCTCAACACACAGTAGAGACACTGCTCAAACACAGTAGAGACACTGCTCACACACAGTAGAGACCACTGCTCAACACACAGTAGACGACACTCGCTCAACCAACACACAGTAGAACACTGCTCAACACACAGTAGAGACACTGCTCAATACAACACACAGTAAAGACACTGCTCAATACAACACACAGTAGAGACACTGCTCAATACAACACACAGTAGATACACTGCTCAATACACACACAGTAGAGACAACTGCTCATACACAACACAGTAGAGACACTGCTCAATCAACACACAGTAGAGGCACTGCTCAATACAACACCAGTAGAGACTGCTCAATACACACACAGTGAGACACTGCTCAACACACAGTAAGACACTGCTCAACACACAGTAATACCGCTCCACAGTAGAGACACTGCTCAACACACATTAACACTGCTCAAACACAGTAGAACACTGCTCAACACACAGTAAGAGACACTGCTCAACACACAGTAGAGACACTGCTCAATACAACACACAGTAGAGCACCTCAATACAACACTCAGTAGATACAACTGCTCAATACAACACACAGTAATACACTGCTCAATACAACACCAGTAGAAGACACACTGCTCAATACAACAAACAGTAGAGACACTGCTCAACACACAGTAGAGACACTGCTCAATACAACAAACATAGAGACACTGCTCAACACACAGTAGAGACACTGCTCAACACACAGTAGAGACACTGCTCAACACATAGTAGAGACACTGCTCAATACAACACACAGTAGAGACACTGCTCAACACACAGTAGAGACACTGCTCAACACACAGTAGAGACACTGCTCAACACACAGTAGAGACACCTCAACACACAGTAGAGACACTGCTCAACACAGTAAGACACTGCTCAACACACAGTAAAGACACTGCTCAACACACAGTAGAGACACTGCTCAACACAACACACAGTAGAGACACCTGCTCAACACACACAACGTAAGACACTGCTCAACACACAGTAGAAACACTGCTCAACACACAGTAGAGACCTGCTCACACAACATACAGTAGACGAAACTGCTCAATACAACACCAGTAGAGACACTGCTCAATACAACACACAGTAGAGACACTGCTCAACACACAGTAGAACACTGCTCAATACAACACACAGTAGAAGCACTGCTCCACAACACACAGTAGAGACACTGCTCACACACAGTAGAGACACTGCTCAATACAACACACAGTAGAGACACTGCTCAATACAACACACAGTAGAGACACTGCTCAACACAACACACAGTAGAGACACTGCTCAACACACAGTAGAGACACTGCTCAACACAAAACACAGTAGAGACACTGCTCAATACAACACACAGTAGAGACACTGCTCAATACAACACACAGTAGATACCTTGCTCAGTACAACACACAGAAGAGGCACTGCTCAATACAACACACAGTAGAGACACTGCTCATACACAGTAGAGACACTGCTCAACACACAGTAGATACACTCACACAGAACACTGCTCAACACACAGTAGAGACACTGCTCAAACACAGTAGAGACACTGCTCAACACACATTAGAGACACTGCTCAACACACAGTAGAAACACTGCTCCCACAACACACAGTAGAACACTGCTCAACACACAGTAGAGACACTGCTCAATACAACATACAGTAAGCACTGCTCAATACACACACAGTAGAGACACTGCTCAATACACACACAGTAGATACAATGCTCAATACAACACACAGTAGAGACACTGCTCAATACAACACACAGTAGAGACACTGCTCATACAACAAACACTAGAGACACTGCTCAACACACGTGAAGACCTGCTCAAACACACAGTAGAACACTGCTCAACATAGTAGAGAAACTGCTCAACACATAGTAGAGACACTGCTCAATACAACACACGAAGAGACACTGCTCAACACACAGTAGAGACACTGCTCAAACAACACGTAGAGACACTGCTCATACAACACACAGTAGAGACACTGCCCAACACACAGTAGAGACACTGCTCAACACACAGTAGAGACACTGCTCAATACAAACACAGTAGAGACACTGCTCATACAACACACAGTAGAGAACACTGCTCAATACACACACAGTAGAGACACTGCTCAACACACAGTAGAGACCACTGCTCATTACAATACACAGTAGAGACACTGCTCATACAACACACAGTAAGACACTGCTCATACAACACAGTAGAGACACTGCTCAACACACAGTAAGAACACTGCTCATAAACAGTAGAGACACTGCTCACACAACACCAGAGAGACACTGCTCAACACAACACACAGTAGATACACTGTTTCATAACACAGTAGAGACACTGCTTAACACAACACACAGTAGATACACTGCTCAATACACATTAGAGACACTGCTCAACAACACACAGTGAGACACTGCTCACACACGTAGAGACACTGCTCAACACAACACACAGTAGAGACACTGCTCAACACACAGTAGAGACACTGCTCATACAATACACAGTAGAGACACTGCTCAACACAACACCAGTAGAGACACTGTTCAACACACAGTAGAGACACTGCTCAACACACTGTAGAGACACTGCTAATACAACACACAGTAGAGACACTGCTCACACAACACACAGTAGAGACACTGCTACACAACACACAGTAGAGACACTGTTCAACAAAAACAGTAGCACACTGCTCAATAAACCACAGTAGATACCTTGCTCATACAACACACAGTAGAGGCACTGCTCAATACAACACACAGTAGAGACACTGCTCAATACACAGTAGAGACACTGCTCACACACAGTAGATACCTGCTCAACACACATAGAAGACACTGCTCAACTACAGTAGAGACACTGCTCAATACACAGTAGAGACACTGCTCAACACACAGTAGGACACTGCTCACACCGTAAGACCTGCTCACACACAACAGTAGAGACACTGCTCACACAACAGTAGAGACACTGCTCAATACAACATACGTAAAACACTGCTCAATACACCACACAGTAGAGACACTGCTCAATACAACACACAGTAGAGACACTGCTCATACAACAAAACAGTAGAGACACTGCTCAACACACAGTAGAGACACTGCTCAACACACAGTAGACACTGCTTCACACACAGTAAGACACTGCTCAACACATAGTAGAGACACTGCTCAATACAACACACATAGAGACACTGCTCAACACACAGTAGAGACACTGCTCAATACAACACACAGTAGAGACACTGCTCAATACAACACACAGTAGAGACACTGCTCAACCACAGTAGACCTGCTCAACACACAGTAGAGACACTGCTCAATACACACAGTAGACACTGCTCAATACAACACACAGTAGAGACACTGCTCAACACACAGTAGAGACACTGCTCAATACAACACACAGTAGAGACACTGCTCAACACACAGTAGAGACACTGCTCAATACAACACACAGTAGAGACACTGCGCAATACAACACACAGTAGAGACACTGCTCAACACAACACACAGTAGATACACTACTCAATACAACACACAGTAGAGACATTGCTCAATACAACACAGAGTAGAGACACTGCTCAATACAACACAAGACACTGCTCAATACACACACAGTAAGACACTGCTCAACACAAACACAGTAGAGACACTGCTCAATACAACACACATAGAGACACTGCTCAACAACAACACACAGTAGGACACTGCTCAATACAACACACAGTAGAGACATTGCTCAATACAACACACAGTAGAGACACTGCTCAACACAACACACAGTAGAGCACTGCTCAATACACACACACAGTAGAGACCTGCTCAATACACGTAGAGACACTGCTCAACAACACAGTAGATACACTGCTCAACACACAGTAAGACACTGCTCAACACACAGTAGATACACTGCTCAATACACAGTAGAGACACTGCTCAACACACAGTAGAGACACTGCTCACACAAGTAGAGACACTGCTCAATACAACACACAGTAGAGACACTGCTCAATACAACACACCGTAATCACTGCTCAACACACAGTAGATACACTGCTCAATAACACACAGTAGAGACACTGCTCAATACAACAAACAGTAGAGGACACTGCTCACATACAACAAACATTAGAGACACTGCTCAACACACAGTAAGACACTGCTCAACACACAGTAGAGACACTGCTCAACACATAGTAGAGACACTGCTCAATACAACACACAGTAGAGACACTGCTCAACACACAGTAGAAACACTGCTCAACACACAGTAGAGACACTGCTCAACACACAGTAGAGACCCTGCTCAACACAACACACAGTAGAGACACTGCTCAACACACAGTAGAGACACTGCTCAATACACACAGTAGAGACACTGCTCAACACACAGTAGAGACACTGCTCAATACAACACACAGTAGGACACTGCTCCAACACACAGTAGAGACACTGCTCAACACACAGTAAAACCTGTCACACACAGTAGAGACCCTGCTCAACACACACAGTAGAGACACTGCTCAACACACAGTAGAGACACTGCTCAATACAACACATAGTGAGACACTGCCTCAACACACAGTAGAGACACTGCTCAATACAACACACAGTATAGACACTGCTCAATACAACACACAGTAGAGACACTGCTCAATACAACACACAGTAAAGACACTGCTCAATACACCACACAGATAGACACCGCTCAACACACAGTAGAGACACTACTCAACCACAAACACAGTAGAGACACTGCTCAATCAACACACAGTAGAGACACTGCTCAATACAACCACAGTAATACCTTGCTCAGTACACACACAGTAGAGCCACTGCTCATACAACACACAGTAGAGACACTGCTCAATACACAGTAGAGTACACTGCTCAACACACAGTAGATACACTGCTACACACACAGTAGAGACACTGCTCAACACACAGTAGAGACACTGCCATCAATAAGACACTCTCAACACATAAGACACTGCTCAACACACATATAGACTGCTCAACACAACACAGTAGAGACACTGCTAAAACACACGTAAGACACGTCATACAACACACAGTAAGACACTGCTCAATAAACACACAGTAGAGACACTGCTCCAATAAAACCAGTAGACATGCATACAACACAGTAGAACACACTGCTCAATACAACACACAGTAGAGACAACTGCTCAACACAAACAGTAGAGACACTGCTCAACACCCGTAGAGACACTGCTCACACACAGTAGAGACACTGCTCAACACACAGTAGAGACACTGCTCAACCATATAGAGACACTGCTCATACAACACACAGTAGAGAACACTGCTCAACACACAGTAGAGACACTGCTCAATACAACACACAGTAGAGACACTGCTCAACACCACAGTAGAGACACTGCTCACACAACACACAGTAGAGACCACTGCTCAACAACACAGTAGAGCACTGCTCAATACAACACACAGTAGAGACACTGCTCATACAACCACAGTAACCTGCTCAACACAAACCAGTAGAGACACTGCTCAATACAACACACAGTAGAGACACTGCTCAACACAAAACACAGTAGACACTGCTCATACAACACACAGTGAGACCTGTCAATACAACACACAGTAGATACTTGCTCATACAACACACAGGAGAGGCACTGCTCAATCAACACACAGTAGAGACACTGCTCAATACACAGTAGAGACACTGCTCAACACACAGTAGATACACTGCTCAACACACAGTAGAGACACTGCTCAACACACAGTAGAGACACTGCTCAATCAACAGTAGAGACACTGCTCAACACACATTAGAGACACTGCTCACACACAGTAGAAACACTGCTCACACAACACACAGTAGAGACACTGCTCAACACATCAGAACACATAGAGACACTGCTCAATACAACTACAGTAAAGACACTGCTCAATACAACACACAGTAGAGACACTGCTCAATACACAACACAGTAGATACAATGCTCAATACAACAAACAGTAGAGACACTGCTCATCAACACCGTAAGAGACACTGCTCAATACACACGTAGAACACTGCTCAACACAATGGAGACACTGCTCACACACGTAGGACACTGCTCAACACATAGTAGAGAAACTGCTCAACACATAGTAGAGACACTGCGCAATACAACACACAAAAGAGACACTGCTCAACACAGTAGAGACACTGCTCAATACAACACACAGTAGAGACACTGCTCATACAACACACAGTAGAGACACTGCTCAACACACAGTAGAGGACACTGCTCCACACAGTAGAGACACTGCTCAATAACAATACACAGTAGAGACACTGCAATAACAACACCCAGTAGAGACACTGCTCAATACAACACCATAAGACACTGCTCAACACACAGTAAGACACTGCTCAACAATACAAGTAGAGACACTGCTCAATACAACACACAGTAGAGACACTGCTCAATACAAACACAGTAGAGACACTGCTCAACACACAGTAGAGACACTGCTCAATAAACAGTAAGACACCTGCTCAACACAACACACAGTAGAGACACTGCTCAAACACAACACACAGTATACACTGTTCAATACACAGTAGAGACACTGCTTACACAACACACAGTAGATACACTGCTCAATACACATTAGAGACACCTGCTCAACACACACACAGTAGGAGACACTGCTCAACACACAGTAGAGACACTGCTCAACACAACCACAGTAGAGACACTGCTCACACACAGTAGAGACACTGCTCAATACAAAAACAGTAGAGACACGCTCACACAACACACGTAGAGACACTGTTCAACACACAGTAGAGACACTGCTCAACACACTGTAGAGACACTGCTCAATACACACACAGTAGAGACACTGCTCAACACAACACACAGTAGAGACCACGCTCAACCAACACACAGTAGAGACACTGTTCAACACAAAACACAGTAGACACACTGCTCAATACAACACACAGTGATACCTGCTCAGTACCACACACAGTAGAGGCACTGCTCAATACAACACACAGTAAGAGACACTGCTCAACACAGTAAGACACTGCTCAATACACACGTAAGATACACTGCTCACCACACACATAGAGACACTGCTCAACACACGTAGAGACCCTGCTCAATAACACAGTAAGACCTGAGCTCAACACACAGTAGAGACACTGCTCACACACATACGAGACACTGCTCAACACAACAACATTAGAGACACTGCTCAACACAGTAAGAGACACTGCTCTATACCAACATACAGTAAGACACTGCTCAATACCACACACAGTAGAGACACTGCTCAATACAACACACAGTAGAGACACTGCTCGTTGTATTGGCAGTGTCCTCTACTGTTTGTTTGTATTAGGCAGTGTCTTTACTGTCTGTGTATTGACAGTGTCCTCTACTGTGTGTTGAGCAGTTGTGCTCTCTGTAGGTTGGTGTTGAGCAGTGTCTCTACTGTGTGTTGAGCAGTGTCTCTACTGTGTGTTTAGCTTGTCTCTACTGTGTAATTGAGCATGTCTTCTACTGTGATGTTGAGCAGTGTCTCTACTGTGGTGTTTGAGCAGTGTCTACTGTGTGTTGAGCATGTCTCACTGTGTTGAGCGTGTCTCTACTGTGTGTTGTATTTGAAGCAGTGCCTCTACGTGTGTGTTGTACTGAGCAGGTATCTACTGTGTGTGTGTATTGAGCAGTGGTGTCTACTGTGTTTGTGTTGAACAGTGTCTCGTACTGTGTGTTGTGTTGAGCAGTGTCCTCTACTGGTGTTGTGTTTGAGCAGTGTCTCTACGTGTGTTGTATTGATCAGTGTGCTCTACAGTGTGTGAGCAGTGGTCTCTACTGTGTGTTTGAACAGATGTCTCTACTGTGTGTTGTGTTGAGCAGTGGTCTCTACTGTGTATTTGTATTGAGCAAGTGTCCTTACTGTGTGTTGAGCAGTGTCTCTACTGTGTTGTTGTGTTGAGCAGTGTCTCTACTGTGTGTTGAGCAGTGTCTCTACTGTGTGTTGTGTTGAGCAGTGTCCTCTAATTTGTATTGGCAGTGTATCTAGATGTGTGGTTGTGTTAAGCAGTGTCTCTACTGTGTATGAACCGTGTATCTACTTGTGTTGATGTTGACAGCTGGTCTCTGTACTGTGTGTTGTGTTGAGCAGTGTCTCTACTGTGTTATTGAACAGTGTCCTCTACTGTGTGTTGAGGCAGTGTTCTCTACTGTGTTACTGTATGAGACAGTGTCCTCTACTGTGTGTTTTATTGAGCGTTCTCTACTGTGTAATTGATTGATGCAGTGTCTCTACTGTGTGTTGAGCATGTCTCTACGGTTTTGTATTGAGCAGTTCTCTACTGTTGTGTATTGAGCAGTGTCTCTACTGTGTATTGTATTTAGCATGTCTCAACTGTTTAGCAGTGTCTCACTGTGTGTTGAGCAGTGTCTCGACTGTTGTTGAATGAGCGAGTGTCTCTACTGTGTGTTGTATTGAGCGTGTCCTCACTGTATGTTTGAGACAGTGTCTCTTGCCAGTGTCTCTTCTGTGTGTGTATTGAGCAGTGTCTCTACTATGTGTTGAGCAGTTTTCTCTAACTATGTGTTGAGACAGTGTCCTCTACGGTGTGTTGAGCAGTGTCTCCTACTGTGTGTTCAGAGCAGTGTCTCTACTGTTTTTGTATTTGACAGTGTCTCTCTACTGTCTGTTTTATTGAGATGTCTCTACTGTGTGTTGTATTGAGCATTGTATCTACGTGTGTGTTGTATTGAGCAGTGTCTCTACTGTGTGTTGTATTGGAGTGCATTGGTCTTTACTGTATGTTTTTTATTGTTGATTGTCAGTGTCTCTACTGTGTGTTTTGAGCAGTGTCTCTACACGTGTGTTGTGTTGTGAGGCAGGTGTTTTCTACTGTGTGTTTGAGCAGTGTCTCTATGTTGTGAGCATGGTCCTTACGTGTATTGAGCATGTCCTCTACTGTGTGTTGAGCATTGTCTGCTACTGTGTGTTGACGTGTATCTACTGTGTGTTGAGGCAGTGTCCTCTACTGGTATTGGAGCAGTGTCTCTACTGTGTGTTGTATTGAGCGGCGGCCTCTCCTGTGTGTTGTACTGAGCAAGGTATCTACTGTGTTTGTATTGGCAGTGTCTCTACTGTGTGTTAGTATTGAGCGTGTCTCTACTGTGTTTTGTGTTGAGCAGTGTCTCTACTGTGTGTTGTGATTGAGCGTGTCTCTATGTGTGTTTTGTGTTGAGCAAGGTATTAACTGTGTGTCGTATTGAGTCATGTTCTCTACTGTGTGTTGTTATGAAGCAGTGTCTCTACTGTGTGTTTGGGCAGTGTCTCTACTGTGTTTTGTGTTGAAGGCAGGTCCTCTACCTGTGTGTTGAGACGTGTCTCTACTGTGTGTTGTATTGAGCAGTGTCTCTACTGTGTGTTGAGCATGTCTCTACTGTGTTTGTATTGAGCAGTGTCCGTGACTAGCTTTGTATGCTTATGGTGTTAGCAGTGTCCTCTACTGTGTGTTTGAGCATGTCTCTACTGTGTTGAGAGTTCTACGGTTTTGACAGTGTCTCTACTGTTTGTTGTATTTAGCATTGTCTCTACTGTGTGTTGTATTGAGCATGTCTCTACTGTGTGTTGTAATTGAGCATTGTAATCTACTGGTGTTTGTATTGAGCATGTCTCTACTGTGTGTTGTATTGAGCAGTGTCTTTGACTGTTTGTTGTATTGAGCATGTCTCTACTGTGTGTAGAGCAGTGTCTCTACTGTGTGGTTGTGTTTGAGCATGTCCTCTACTGTGTGTTGAGCAGTGTCTCTATGTGTGTTGAGCATGTCTCTACTGTGTATTGAGCAGTGTCTCTACTGGGTGTTGAGCAGTGTCCTTACGTGTGGTTGAGCAGTGTATCTACTGTGTGTTGAGCAGTGTCTCTACTGTGTTTGAGCAGTGTCTCTACTGTGTGGTTGTATTGACAGTGCCTCTACTGTGTGTTTGTACGTGAGCAGGTATCTACTGGTGTGTTGTTTGAGCAGTGTCTCTACTGTGTGTTGTATTGAGCGATGTCTCTACTGTGTTTTGTGTTGAGTAGTGTCTCTACTGTGTGTTGAGCATGTCTCTACTGTGTGTTGTGTGACAGTGTTCCCCTCTACTGTGTGGTTGTATTGAGGCAGTTGTCTCTACTGTGTGTTGTATGAGCATGTCTCTACTGTGTGTTGTATTGAGCATGTCTCTACTGGTGTGTTGAGGCATGTCTCTACTATGTGTTGTATTGGCAGTGGTCTCTACTGTGTGGTTGCTGCAGTGTCCTCTACTGTGTGTTTGTGTTGAGCATGTACCTTACTTGGTTGAGCAGTGTTTCTACTGTTGTTGAGCAGTGTCTCTACTGTGTGTTGACAGTGTCTCTACTGTGTGTTGTATTGAGGCAGTGTCTCTCTGTGTGTTGACAGTTGTCTCTACTGGTTGTTGTATTGACGTGTCTCTCTGTGTGTTGACAGTGTCCCTCTACTGTAGTGTTGTGTTGGACAGGTCTCTACTGTGTGTTTGAGCAGTGTCTCTACTGTTGTTGAGCAGTGGTTTCTATTGTGTGTTGAGTCAGTGTCTCTACGTGTTGTTGTATTGAGCAGTTCTCTACTATGTGTTGAGGCAGTGTCTTCTACTGTTTGTTGAGCAGTGTCTCTACTGTGTGTTGAGCAGTGTCTCTACTGTTTGTTGTATTGAGCAGTGTCCTCTACTGTTTGTTGTATTGAAGTGTCCACGTGTTTTCTTGGCATGTATCTTGTGTGTTGTATTGAGCAGTGTATCTACTGTGATGTTGTATTGAAGCAGTGTTCTACTGTGTGTTTGTTATTGAGTCATGTCCTCTACTGTGGTTGTTGAGCTTCTTATGTGTTGAGCACTGTCTCTACTGTGTTTGACAGTGTCCATCTACTGTGTGTTGAGCGTAGCTGTTAACAGGTACTACTTTGTGAGCTGTCGCTACGTGTGTTGAGCAGTGGTATCTACTGTGTGTTTGAGCAGTGTCTCCCTATGTTATTGAGCATGTCTCTTACTGTGTGTTGTATTGGCAGTGCCTCCACTGTGTGTTGTAGTTGAGGAAGTGTCTCTACTGTGTGGTTGTATTGAGCATGTCTCTACTGTTTGTTGTATTGAGCAGTGTCTCTACTGTTTGTTGTGTTGAGCAGTGTCTCCTACTGTGTGATTTTGATTGAGGCAGTTGTCTCTACTGTGCTTTTGTGTTGAGCAGTGTCTCTACTGTGTGGTTGTATTGAGACAGTGTCTCTACTGTGTGTTTATTGAGGCAGTGTCTCTACTCTGTGTTGTATTGAGCAATGTCCTCCTACTGTCTGTTGTAGTAGATAGTTTTCTACTGTTTGTTGTGTTGACAGTTCTCTACTGTGGTGACGCAGTGTTGTTTGTTTATTGGCATGTCTCTACTGTGTGTTGTTTGAGCAGTGGCTCTACTGTGTGTTGGCGTGTCTCATGTGTGATGACAGTGTCTCGTAGTGTGTTTGAGCAGTGCTCTCTACTGTGTGTTGTATTGAGCAGTGTCCTCTACTGTGTATTGTATTAGATCAGTGTCTCTACTGTGTGGTTGAGCGAGTGTCTCTCTGTGTGTATGAGAGTGTCCTCTACTGTGTGTTGTATTGAGCAGTGTCTCTAGTTGTAGAAGGAGTGTCTCTATGTGGTTAGCAGTGCTCTACTGTGTGTGAGCAGTGTCTCTACTGTGTGTTGAGCAGTGTCTCTACTGTGTGTTGAGCAGTGTCTCTACTGTTTGTTGTATTGAGCAGTGTCTCTACTGTGTGTTGTATTGAGCAGTGTCTCTACTGTGTGTTGTATTGAGCAGTGTCTTTACTGTATGTTGTATTGAGCAGTGTCTCTACTGTGTGTTGAGCAGTGTCTCTACTGTGTGTTGTGTTGAGCAGTGTCTCTACTGTGTGTTGAGCAGTGTCTCTACTGTGTTGTTGAGCAAGTGTCTCTACTGTGTATTGAGCAGTGTCTCTACTGTGTGTTGAGCAGTGTCTCTACTGTGTGTTGAGCAGTGTATCTACTGTGTGTTGAGCAGTGTCTCTACTGTGTATTGAGCAGTGTCTCTACTGTGTGTTGTATTGAGCAGTGCCTCTACTGTGTGTTGTACTGAGCAAGGTATCTACTGTGTGTTGTATTGAGCAGTGTGTCTACTGTGTTTTGTGTTGAACAGTGTCTCTACTGTGTGTTGTGTTGAGCAGTGTCTCTACTGTGTGTTGTGTTGAGCAGTGTCTCTACTGTGTGTTGTATTGAGCAGTGTCTCTACAGTGTGTTGAGCAGTGTCTCTACTGTGTGTTGAACAGTGTCTCTACTGTGTGTTGTGTTGAGCAGTGTCTCTACTGTGTATTGTATTGAGCAGTGTCTCTACTGTGTGTTGAGCAGTGTCTCTACTGTGTGTTGTGTTGAGCAGTGTCTCTACTGTGTGTTGAGCAGTGTCTCTACTGTGTGTTGTGTTGAGCAGTGTCTCTAATGTGTATTGAGCAGTGTATCTACTGTGTGTTGTGTTAAGCAGTGTCTCTACTGTGTATTGAACAGTGTATCTACTGTGTGTTGTGTTGAGCAGTGTCTCTACTGTGTGTTGTGTTGAGCAGTGTCTCTACTGTGTATTGAGCAGTGTCTCTACTGTGTGTTGAGCAGTGTCTCTACTGTGTTATGTATTGAGCAGTGTCTCTACTGTGTGTTGTATTGAGCAGTGTCTCTACTGTGTATTGTATTGAGCAGTGTCTCTACTGTGTGTTGAGCAGTGTCTCTACTGTGTGTTGTATTGAGCAGTGTCTCTACTGTGTGTTGTATTGAGCAGTGTCTCTACTGTGTATTGTATTGAGCAGTGTCTCTACTGTGTGTTGAGCAGTGTCTCTACTGTGTGTTGAGCAGTGTCTCTACTGTGTGTTGTATTGAGCAGTGTCTCTACTGTGTGTTGTATTGAGCAGTGTCTCTACTGTGTGTTGAGCAGTGTCTCTACTGTGTGTTGTATTGAGCAGTGTCTCTACTATGTGTTGAGCAGTGTCTCTACTGTGTGTTGAGCAGTGTCTCTACTGTGTGTTGAGCAGTGTCTCTACTGTGTGTTGAGCAGTGTCTCTACTGTTTGTTGTATTGAGCAGTGTCTCTACTGTGTGTTGTATTGAGCAGTGTCTCTACTGTGTGTTGTATTGAGCATTGTATCTACTGTGTGTTGTATTGAGCAGTGTCTCTACTGTGTGTTGTATTGAGCAGTGTCTTTACTGTATGTTGTATTGAGCAGTGTCTCTACTGTGTGTTGAGCAGTGTCTCTACTGTGTGTTGTGTTGAGCAGTGTTTCTACTGTGTGTTGAGCAGTGTCTCTACTGTGTGTTGAGCAGTGTCTCTACTGTGTATTGAGCAGTGTCTCTACTGTGTGTTGAGCAGTGTCTCTACTGTGTGTTGAGCAGTGTATCTACTGTGTGTTGAGCAGTGTCTCTACTGTGTATTGAGCAGTGTCTCTACTGTGTGTTGTATTGAGCAGTGCCTCTCCTGTGTGTTGTACTGAGCAAGGTATCTACTGTGTGTTGTATTGAGCAGTGTCTCTACTGTGTGTTGTATTGAGCAGTGTCTCTACTGTGTTTTGTGTTGAGCAGTGTCTCTACTGTGTGTTGTATTGAGCAGTGTCTCTACTGTGTTTTGTGTTGAGCAAGGTATCTACTGTGTGTTGTATTGAGCAGTGTCTCTACTGTGTGTTGTATTGAGCAGTGTCTCTACTGTGTGTTGAGCAGTGTCTCTACTGTGTGTTGTGTTGAGCAGTGTCTCTACTGTGTGTTGTATTGAGCAGTGTCTCTACTGTGTGTTGAGCAGTGTCTCTACTGTGTGTTGTATTGAGCAGTGTCTCTACTGTGTGTTGTATTGAGCAGTGTCTCTACTGTATGTTGTGTTGAGCAGGGTCTCTACTGTGTGTTGAGCAGTGTTTCTACTGTGTGTTGAGCAGTGTCTCTACTGTGTGTTGTGTTGAGCAGTGTCTCTACTGTGTGTTGTGTTGAGCAGTGTCTCTACTGTGTGTTGAGCAGTGTCTCTACTGTGTGTTGAGCAGTGTCTCTACTGTGTATTGAGCAGTGTCTCTACTGTGTGTTGAGCAGTGTCTCTACTGTGTGTTGAGCAGTGTTTCTACTGTGTGTTGAGCAGTGTCTCTACTGTGTGTTGAGCAGTGTCTCTACTGTGTGTTGTATTGAGCAGTGTCTCTACTATGTGTTGAGCAGTGTCTCTACTGTGTGTTGAGCAGTGTCTCTACTGTGTGTTGAGCAGTGTCTCTACTGTTTGTTGTATTGAGCAGTGTCTCTACTGTGTGTTGAGCAGTGTCTCTACTGTTTGTTGTATTGAGCAGTGTCTCTACTGTGTGTTGTATTGAGCAGTGTATCTACTGTGTGTTGTATTGAGCAGTGTATCTACTGTGTGTTGTATTGAGCAGTGTCTCTACTGTGTGTTGTATTGAGCAGTGTCTCTACTGTGTGTTGAGCAGTGTCTCTACTGTGTGTTGAGCAGTGTCTCTACTGTGTATTGAGCAGTGTATCTAATGTGTGTTGAGCAGTGTCTCTACTGTGTGTTGAGCAGTGTATCTACTGTGTGTTGAGCAGTGTCTCTACTGTGTGTTGAGCAGTGTCTCTACTGTGTGTTGTATTGAGCAGTGCCTCTACTGTGTGTTGTATTGAGCAGTGCCTCTACTGTGTGTTGTATTGAGCAGTGTCTCTACTGTGTGTTGTATTGAGCAGTGTCTCTACTGTGTGTTGTATTGAGCAGTGTATCTACTGTGTGTTGTATTGAGCAGTGTCTCTACTGTGTGTTGTATTGAGCAGTGTCTTTACTGTGTGTTGTATTGAGCAGTGTCTCTACTGTGTGTTGAGCAGTGTCTCTACTGTGTGTTGTGTTGAGCAGTGTCTCTACTGTGTGTTGAGCAGTGTCTCTACTGTGTGTTGAGCAGTGTCTCTACTGTGTATTGAGCAGTGTCTCTACTGTGTGTTGAGCAGTGTCTCTACTGTGTGTTGAGCAGTGTCTCTACTGTGTGTTGAGCAGTGTCTCTACTGTGTGTTGAGCAGTGTATCTACTGTGTGTTGAGCAGTGTCTCTACTGTGTGTTGAGCAGTGTCTCTACTGTGTATTGAGCAGTGTCTCTACTGTGTGTTGTATTGAGCAGTGCCTCTACTGTGTGTTGTACTGAGCAAGGTATCTACTGTGTGTTGTATTGAGCAGTGTCTCTACTGTGTGTTGTATTGAGCAGTGTCTCTACTGTGTTTTGTGTTGAGCAGTGTCTCTACTGTGTGTTGTATTGAGCAGTGTCTCTACTGTGTTTTGTGTTGAGCAAGGTATCTACTGTGTGTTGTATTGAGCAGTGTCTCTACTGTGTGTTGTATTGAGCAGTGTCTCTACTGTGTGTTGAGCAGTGTCTCTACTGTGTGTTGTGTTGAGCAGTGTCTCTACTGTGTGTTGTATTGAGCAGTGTCTCTACTGTGTGTTGTGTTGATTAGTGTCTCTACTGTGTGTTGTATTGAGCAGTGTCTCTACTGTGTGTTGAGCAGTGTCTCTACTGTGTGTTGAGCAGTGTCTCTACTGTATGTTGTGTTGAGCAGTGTCTCTACTGTGTGTTGAGCAGTGTCTCTACTGTGTGTTGTGTTGAGCAGTGTCTCTACTGTGTGTTGAGCAGTGTCTCTACTGTGTGTTGAGCAGTGTCTCTACTGTGTGTTGTATTGAGCAGTGTCTCTACTGTGTGTTGAGCAGTGTCTCTACTGTGTGTTGTATTGAGCAGTGTCTCTACTGTGTGTTGTATTGAGCAGTGTCTCTACTGTATGTTGTGTTGAGCAGGGTCTCTACTGTGTGTTGAGCAGTGTCTCTACTGTGTGTTGAGCAGTGTCTCTACTGTGTGTTGTATTGAGCAGTGTCTCTACTGTGTGTTGTATTGAGCAGTGTCTCTACTGTATGTTGTGTTGAGCAGGGTCTCTACTGTGTGTTGAGCAGTGTTTCTACTGTGTGTTGAGCAGTGTCTCTACTGTGTGTTGTGTTGAGCAGTGTCTCTACTGTGTGTTGTGTTGAGCAGTGTCTCTACTGTGTGTTGAGCAGTGTCTCTACTGTGTGTTGAGCAGTGTCTCTACTGTGTATTGAGCAGTGTCTCTACTGTGTGTTGAGCAGTGTCTCTACTGTGTGTTGAGCAGTGTTTCTACTGTGTGTTGAGCAGTGTCTCTACTGTGTGTTGAGCAGTGTCTCTACTGTGTGTTGTGTTGAGCAGTGTCTCTACTGTGTGTTGAGCAGTGTCTCTACTGTGTGTTGTATTGAGCAGTGTCTCTACTGTGTGTTGAGCAGTGTCTCTACTGTGTGTTGTGTTGAGCAGGGTCTCTACTGTGTGTTGAGCAGTGTCTCTACTGTGTGTTGAGCAGTGTCTCTACTGTGTGTTGAGCAGTGTCTCTACTGTGTGTTGAGCAGTGTCTCTACTGTTTGTTGTATTGAGCAGTGTCTCTACTGTTTGTTGTATTGAGCAGTGTCTCTACTGTGTGTTGTATTGAGCAGTGTATCTACTGTGTGTTGTATTGAGCAGTGTCTCTACTGTGTGTTGAGCAGTGTCTCTACTGTGTGTTGTGTTGAGCAGGGTCTCTACTGTGTGTTGAGCAGTGTCTCTACTGTGTGTTGAGCAGTGTTGATTAACTACTCATGGTGTGATTGTGACAACGTACAGACACTCAAGTCCTTTTGTTCACCCAATCCAGAAGACCTCACAATCAAATGCCTACCGCATTCCCTCCCAAGAGAATTCTCTTCGGTTATCGTAACAGCTGTGTATATTCCCCCTCAAGCCGATACCACAACGGCCATCAAGGAACTACACTGGACTTTGTGCAAACTGGAAACCACATATCCTAAGGTCGTGTTTATTGTAGCTGGGGATTTGAACAAGATCATTTTGAGGAAAACACTACCGAAGTTTTAACAACACTGTCTGTAGTACTCGCGCTACAAAAACTCTCAACCATTCCGCTACACCCGTAATAACATCTGCTAAATATGTATGTGTATTTGACAAATAACATTTGATTTGATTTGATTACAATTAAAAGAAGCGTCCATCAATCTACTCTGACCTTATTTATTTTAGGGAAAGTGATTTACAAAAGTAAACCTTCAATAGTGAACATACTAGCACTAGTATGGCTACTGTTCACAGTCTGCACAAAGAAAGCTCAAAAGAAAAGACACTGTCAGGGTTTTCGCTGCTGGTCATTTGAGTCAAGTGCAGGAGAGGAGAGAACAGGTGATCAGGCGACTTTATTAGCCAAGAGCACCCGAATAAACGGGCGCAAAATACCGTCAATAATAATACAAACAGGTTCACCAAACAATAACCCCAAATAGGGTACAGGCAATACCAGGGTGAAAACCCAGACTGGCGCGAATAAACAAACCCAACACAAAACAACTCTACACAAAGACATGGGGGGAACAGAGGAATATATATATGCAGTGTGATTAGGGAATGTAAACCAGGTGTGCGGGGAACAAGACAAAACAAATGGAACAATGAAAAATGGAGCGCGATGGCTAGAAGGCCGGTGACATCGACCGCCGAACGCCGCCCGAACAAGGAGGGGAGCCGATTTCGGCGGAAGTCGCGACAGACACCTATCATTATTCTTGGCTAGCGAGGTCATAATCTCATTTGGAACATTTGTCTTAAAAAGGGAGTATCCTATTTTGAGTTGTAAAAAATGATCTTCTCAAAATGACATACTTTACAAAAAGGAATGCAATTAATACAATGCTTTAAAACTCCACCTGAAAAATGCCCATCATTCACATTTTATGGACCCCTTCACTTTTTCCACATTTTGTTATGTTGAAGCCTTATTCTAAAATTGATTTAAAAACATTTTTTTTACTCATTAGTCTATACACACAATAATGACAAAGACAAATTAGACAAATTAGACTTTTATGCCTGTGCTCAGCGCCTCCCCCAAAAAATAGATCAGCACAGCTCCCCATACAGGCAGTGTTGACTTGGGATGTTCAACCATGGAAACACTGTGCCTGCAGGAGCCCACTATGGACCTTATGAAGGAGAGATCACAGACAAGGACCAGGCCATGGAGAGGGGATACTCCTGGAAGTCTCACAGTCCTCTTTCCTCCTGTTTTTCTCTTTATGTACAGAGGAAGTCTCACAGTCCTCTTTCCTCCTGTTTCCCTCTTTAAGTACAGAGGAAGTCTCACAGTCCTCTTTCCTCCTGTTTCCCTCTTTAAGTACAGAGGAAGTCTCACAGTCCTTCCTCCTATTGTTTCTCTGTAAGTACAGAGGTAGTCCCAGAGTCCTCTTTCCTCCTGTTTCTCTCTTTAAGTACAGAGGAAGTCTCACAGTCCTCTTTCCTCCTGTTTCCCTCTTTAAGTACAGAGGAAGTCTCACAGTCCTCTACCTCCTTTTTTCTCTATGTACCGACCTGGGCATTGTCTTCGACTACCTCTGGGACAAAAAGAGCTCTGCTAAAGGTACTTTACACTCTCCCCTTATCCTCCTCTCTTCATCTCTCTCTCTATTCCTCTGGAACAACAAGAGCACTCCCCTTACCTTATCCTCCTCTCTTCATCCCTCTCTCTATTCCTCTGGAACAACAAGAGCACTCCCCTTACCTTATCCTCCTCTCTTCATCCCTCTCTCTCTTCCTCTGGAACAACAAGAGCACTCCCCTTACCTTATCCTCCTCTCTTTGTCCCTCTCTCTCTTCCTCTGGAACAACAAGAGCACCCCCCTTACATTATCCTCCTCTCTTCATCCCTCTCTCTATTCCTCTGGAACAACAAGAGCACTCCCCTTACCTTATCCTCCTCTCTTCATCTCTCTCTTCCTCTGGAACAACAAGAGCACTCCCCTTACCTTATCCTCCTCTCTTCATCCCTCTCTCTCTTCCTCTGGAACAACAAGAGCACTCCCCTTACCTTATCCTCCTCTCTTCATCCCTCTCTCTATGCCTCTGGAACAACAAGAGCACTCCCCTTACCTTATCCTCCTCTCTTCATCCCTCTCTATTCCTCTGGAACAACAAGAGCACTCCCCTTACCTTATCCTCCTCTCTTCGTCCCTCTATATTCCTCTGGAACAACAAGAGCACTCTCCTTACCTTATCCTCCTCTCTTCATCCCTCTCTCTCTATTCCTCTGGAACAACAAGAGCACTCCCCTTACCTTATCCTCCTCTCTTCGTCCCTCTATATTCCTCTGGAACAACAAGAGCACTCCCCTTACCTTATCCTCCTCTCTTCATCTCTCTATTCCTCTGGAACAACAAGAGCACTCCCCTTACCTTATCCTCCTCTCTTCATCCCTCTCTCTCTTCCTCTGGAACAACAAGAGCACTCCCCTTACCTTATCCTCCTCTCTTCATCTCTCTTTCTATTCCTCTGGGACAACAAGAGCACTCCCCTTACCTTATCCTCCTCTCTTCATCCCTCTCTCTCTGCCTCTGGAACAACAAGAGCACTCCCCTTACCTTATCCTCCTCTCTTCGTCCCTCTCTCTCTTCTTCAAGAGCACTCCCCTTACCTTATCCTCCTCTCTTCATCCCTCTATATTCCTCTGGAACAACAAGAGCACTCCCCTTACCTTATCCTCCTCTCTTCATCTCTCTCTCTATTCCTCTGGAACAACAAGAGCACTCCCCTTACCTTATCCTCCTCTCTTCATCCCTCTCTATTCCTCTGGAACAACAAGAGCACTCCCCTTACCTTATCCTCCTCTCTTCGTCCCTCTATATTCCTCTGGAACAACAAGAGCACTCTCCTTACCTTATCCTCCTCTCTTCATCCCTCTCTCTCTATTCCTCTGGAACAACAAGAGCACTCCCCTTACCTTATCCTCCTCTCTTCGTCCCTCTATATTCCTCTGGAACAACAAGAGCACTCCCCTTACCTTATCCTCCTCTCTTCATCTCTCTATTCCTCTGGAACAACAAGAGCACTCCCCTTACCTTATCCTCCTCTCTTCATCCCTCTCTCTCTTCCTCTGGAACAACAAGAGCACTCCCCTTACCTTATCCTCCTCTCTTCATCTCTCTTTCTATTCCTCTGGGACAACAAGAGCACTCCCCTTACCTTATCCTCCTCTCTTCATCCCTCTCTCTCTGCCTCTGGAACAACAAGAGCACTCCCCTTACCTTATCCTCCTCTCTTCGTCCCTCTCTCTCTTCTTCAAGAGCACTCCCCTTACCTTATCCTCCTCTCTTCATCCCTCTATATTCCTCTGGAACAACAAGAGCACTCCCCTTACCTTATCCTCCTCTCTTCATCTCTCTCTCTATTCCTCTGGAACAACAAGAGCACTCCCCTTACCTTATCCTCCTCTCTTCGTCCCTCTATATTCCTCTGGAACAACAAGAGCACTCCCCTTACCTTATCCTCCTCTCTTCATCCCTCTATATTCCTCTGGAACAACAAGAGCACTCCCCTTACCTTATCCTCCTCTCTTCATCTCTCTCTCTATTCCTCTGGAACAACAAGAGCACTCCCCTTACCTTATCCTCCTCTCTTCATCTCTCTCTCTATTCCTCTGGAACAACAAGAGCACTCCCCTTACCTTATCCTCCTCTCTTCATACCTCTATATTCCTCTGGAACAACAAGAGCACTCCCCTTAACTTATCCTCCTCTCTTCATCCCTCTCTATTCCTCTGGAACAACAAGAGCACTCCCCTTACCTTATCCTCCTCTCTTCATCCCTCTCTCTCTTCCTCTGGAACAACAAGAGCACTCCCCTTACCTTATCCTCCTCTCTTCATCCCTCTCTCTCTTCCTCTGGAACAACAAGAGCACTCCCCTTACCTTATCCTCCTCTCTTCATCCCTCTCTATTACTCTGGAACAACAAGAGCACTCCCCTTACCTTATCCTCTTCTCTTCATCCCTCTCTCTATTCCTCTGGAACAACAAGAGCACTCCCCTTACCTTATCCTCCTCTCTTCATCCCTCTCTCTCTATTCCTCTGGAACAACAAGAGCACTCCCCTTACCTTATCCTCCTCTCTTCGTCCCTCTATATTCCTCTGGAACAACAAGAGCACTCCCCTTACCTTATCCTCCTCTCTTCATCCCTCTCTCTCTATTCCTCTGGAACAACAAGAGCACTCCCCTTACCTTATCCTCCTCTCTTCGTCCCTCTATATTCCTCTGGAACAACAAGAGCACTCCCCTTACCTTATCCTCCTCTCTTCATCTCTCTATTCCTCTGGAACAACAAGAGCACTCCCCTTACCTTATCCTCCTCTCTTCATCCCTCTCTCTCTTCCTCTGGAACAACAAGAGCACTCCCCTTACCTTATCCTCCTCTCTTCATCTCTCTTTCTATTCCTCTGGGACAACAAGAGCACTCCCCTTACCTTATCCTCCTCTCTTCATCCCTCTCTCTCTGCCTCTGGAACAACAAGAGCACTCCCCTTACCTTATCCTCCTCTCTTCGTCCCTCTCTCTCTTCTTCAAGAGCACTCCCCTTACCTTATCCTCCTCTCTTCATCCCTCTATATTCCTCTGGAACAACAAGAGCACTCCCCTTACCTTATCCTCCTCTCTTCATCTCTCTCTCTATTCCTCTGGAACAACAAGAGCACTCCCCTTACCTTATCCTCCTCTCTTCGTCCCTCTATATTCCTCTGGAACAACAAGAGCACTCCCCTTACCTTATCCTCCTCTCTTCATCCCTCTATATTCCTCTGGAACAACAAGAGCACTCCCCTTACCTTATCCTCCTCTCTTCATCTCTCTCTCTATTCCTCTGGAACAACAAGAGCACTCCCCTTACCTTATCCTCCTCTCTTCATACCTCTATATTCCTCTGGAACAACAAGAGCACTCCCCTTACCTTATCCTCTTCTCTTCATCTCTCTCTCTATTCCTCTGGAACAACAAGAGCACTCCCCTTACCTTATCCTCCTCTCTTCATCCCTCTATATTCCTCTGGAACAACAAGAGCACTCCCCTTACCTTATCCTCCTCTCTTCATCCCTCTCTCTCTCTTCCTCTGGAACAACAAGAGCACTCCCCTTACCTTATCCTCCTCTCTTCATCCCTCTCTCTCTCTTCCTCTGGAACAACAAGAGCACTCCCCTTACCTTATCCTCCTCTCTTCATCCCTCTCTTCCTCTGGAACAACAAGAGCACTCCCCTTACCTTATCCTCCTCTCTTCATCCCTCTCTCTATTCCTCTGGAACAACAAGAGCACTCCCCTTACCTTATCCTCCTCTCTTCATCCCTCTCTCTATTCCTCTGGAACAACAAGAGCACTCCCCTTACCTTATCCTCCTCTCTTCATCCCTCTCTCTTCCTCTGGAACAACAAGAGCACTCCCCTTACCTTATCCTCCTCTCTTCATCCCTCTCTCTCTTCCTCTGGAACAACAAGAGCACTCCCCTTACCTTATCCTCCTCTCTTCATCCCTCTCTATTCCTCTGGAACAACAAGAGCACTCCCCTTACCTTATCCTCCTCTCTTCATCCCTCTCTCTCTTCCTCTGGAACAACAAGAGCACTCCCCTTACCTTATCCTCCTCTCTTCATCCCTCTCTCTCTTCCTCTGGAACAACAAGAGCACTCCCCTTACCTTATCCTCCTCTCTTCATCTCTCTCTCTATTCCTCTGGAACAACAAGAGCACTCCCCTTACCTTATCCTCCTCTCTTCATCCCTCTCTCTATTCCTCTGGAACTGCCCTTGCTACATCCTCCTCAGTTCACTCCTCATACATTCATTTGTTTACTTCCTATTACATAATTATTACTAATTTCTCAATTGAAACTCATCATTGATGTTAAATATATTTTGTGCTGTGTATTATCATACTGGTCCTGAGATTTCTCTGTTCATGTCAGGTGTTAGGAAAAAAATTATCATGTCAACTTGGTTTCTCTTATTTTAATTACTCTCTCTTTCTCTCTCCCCTCCATCTCTCACTCAGATGTGAACGTTAAGTCTTTCCAGATCTTCTCGTGCTCTGGCTGTCCGTTCTCCTTCCCCTCTCAGATCTTCCTCCTCAGGCACATAAAGAGATGTCACCATGATGAATATGTCAGACTGTTGAGGAGTGGAGAGATCAGATCAGAGAATCTCATGTCCTCCAGCAGCTCACAACACCATGGAACCACCACAGGTTCATTCAACCCAGCTCCCACCAGGAAACAGAGAGAGTCGGACAAGCCACGACCACACCGTTGTTCTCAGTGTGGGAAGAGCTTCACAACAGGGATACATCTCATCAGACACCAGCGCATTCACACAGGAGAGAAGCCGTTCCACTGCTCCCAGTGTGGGAGGAGCTTCAGTCAGTCAGGACATCTAAAGATACACCAGCGCATTCACACAGGAGAGAAGCCATTCCACTGCTCCCAGTGTGGGAGGAGTTTCAGTCGGTCATGAAATCTAAAGAAACACCAGTGTTCTTAAAAGAGTAAAGAACTTTAGATTTCTCTTGAAATTGTGACGGTGATGTAACATTGTTCTATCAAAAACTGACTAGTGTCTTTACATAGACACTGATGTCTTTACGTAGACACTGATGTCTTTACGTAGACACTGATGTCTTTACGTAGACACTGATGTCTTTACGTAGATACTGATGTCTTTACGTAGACACTGATGTCTTTACATAGACACTGATGTCTTTACGTAGACACTGATGTCTTTACATAGACACTGATGTCTTTACATAGACACTGATGTCTTTACATAGACACTGATGTCTTTACATAGACACTGATGTCTTTACGTAGACACTGATGTCTTTACGTAGACACTGATGTCTTTACGTAGACACTGATGTCTTTACGTAGATACTGATGTCTTTACGTAGACACTGATGTCTTTACATAGACACTGATGTCTTTACATAGACACTGATGTCTTTACATAGACACTGATGTCTTTACATAGACACTGATGTCTTTACGTAGATACGGATGTCTTTACGTAGATACTGATGTCTTTACATAGACACGGATGTCTTTACATAGATACGGATGTCTTTACATAGACACTGATGTCTTTACATAGACACTGATGTCTTTACATAGACACTGATGTCTTTACATAGACACTGATGTCTTTACATAGACACTGATGTCTTTACATAGACACTGATGTCTTTACATAGACACTGATGTCTTTACATAGACACTGATGTCTTTACGTAGATACTGATGTCTTTACATAGACACTGATGTCTTTACATAGACACTGATGTCTTTACATAGACACTGATGTCTTTACGTAGATACTGATGTCTTTACATAGACACTGATGTCTTTACATAGACACTGATGAACTATTCTGTTTTAGCACTTATTCTGTCAAAGTCCTGTATTATTTTCTAAATGTATTAATCATATTATAAAGCAGTGGTCTCCAAGGCATTCATAGTCGATCGCAAAACATTTATGTAAAAAAACTAATGATAAGGCATTCCTAGATGATCGCCAAACATTTATGTAAAAAAACGAATGATAAGGCATTCCTACTTGTTTCAGCTGCACGGTGTACGCCGGGTAGTTGAAGTGTTCCCATTTTGAACCATTTCATGTGTCTGAAGGTACAAAATCCCAACTCGGCGTGCCCGGAGAGGAAATCAAGTGCACCTGTACCGCTAGCCAATCGAATTGCTCAGATCACCGTGTGTCTGCAGCTTCCTTGAGCGCACAGTAAAGCAAATTGATACTGTGATTTCAAAACATCTAAAACCATGACTAAACAGACTGTCAACGAATACACACCAAAGAGCTGCTGTTACTATGACTGAGTTCATGTTTAAGGCCTAGATTCAATCAGATCAAGAGTTAACCGGCGATAGCCGACACCGGCATAGTCTGAGATGGAACTGTGTTGGAGCTGTCCAATCGGTGAGCAGCTGGTCTTGTGGTCATTGTCACGAAGCCACACCCGTCCCACTCGCGTTAGAAGTTCAGAAAGAGAAAGTGTAGGCTATATAGAAATGATGAAGCTCACATTTAAAATCATTAAACGAAATAATTGAGGTGTAGATTACATCTCATATTCCAGTGTTCGAACTTGTAAACAAGGATGCATGAGATTTCTCTTAATGCGACTCCATGCAGCCAATAGCAACGTCCACTTTAGGTATCGTGCCTGGAGCCGCTTGTGGATTTGACAGCTCTACCTCAATTCCAGCTCCGACACTGCCAAAAGAACCGCTATGCGGATGTAGGCTAACATTTTTATTCAGGACTGTCAACACTTTTTATTCCACACTTTTATAAGCCATGAAATGCGCTTATCCCCTCCTGCTGCAACCGGCACTGGAGCTTCTTGGAGTGTTTCGATTGGCCTTCAACTGTTATTATTAGCAGCGGTGTGTTTTTTAATATCAAGGAATATTTCGCTTTCTCTGGTCATAGGAGTAACAACATGGGAGAAATAATGTGGTGTGACTCGAGTTTCACCATTAGCTGGAAAACAGTGTCCCCTTTTTAGTCAGTCTTAGCGGAGCTGAGGGACGGTCCTACGGTGAGAGATGTGTTATTACATACAGCTGGGTATTTTAACAAAGCAAATTTGAGGAAAAGGATACCTAAATTCGATCAGGATATTGACTGTAGCACACACGCTGGAAAAACACTGGACCATTGCTACTCTAACTTCCGGGATGCATACAAGGCCCTCCCCCGCCCTGACCACGACTCCATTTTTCTCCTACCTTCCCGAAGGCAGAAACTCAAACAGGAAGCACCCGTGCTAAGGACTATTCAATGCTGTTCTGACCAATCAGAATCCACGCTTCAAGATTGTTTTGATCACGCGGACTGGGATATGTTCTGGCTAGCTTCCGAGAATAGTACTGACGTGTACACTGAGACGGTTACTGCTTTTATCAAGAAGTGAATTGGAGATGTTGTACCCACTGACTATTAAAACCTACTCTAACCAGAAACCGTGGATGGATGGTAACATTCGCGCAAAACTGAAAGCACAAAAGCACCACATTTAACCATGGCAAGGTGACGGGGAATATGGCAGAATATAAACAGAGTAGTCGTTCCCTCCGCAATGCAATCAAACAGGCAAAACGTCAATATCGAGACAGAGTGGAGTCGCAATTCAACATCTTAGACACGAGACGTATGTCGCAGGGTTTACAGTCAATCACGGATTACAAAAGGAAAACCAGCCATGTCAGGGACACCGACATCTTGCTGCCAGACAAGCTAAACACGTTCTTTGCCTGCTTTGAGGATAACACAGTGCCACTGACTCAGCCAGCTACCAAAGACTTTGGGCTCTCCTTCCCCGTGGCCGACGTGAGTAAGATATTTAAACATGTTAACCCTCGCAAGGCTGCCGGCCCAGACGGCATCCCTAGCTGTGTCCTCAGAGCATGCTCAGACCAGCTGGCTGGTGTGTTTACGGACATATTCAATCTCTCCTTATCCCAGTCTGCTGTCCCCACATGCTTCAAGACGTCCACCATTGTTCCTGTACCCAAGAATGCAAAGGTAACTGAACTAAATGACTATCGCCCCATAGCACTCACTTCTGTCATCATGAAGTGCTTTGAGAGGCTAGTTAAGGATCATATCACCTCCACCTTACCTGTCACCCTAGACCCACTTTAATTTGTTTACTGCCCCAACAGGTCCACAGACGACGCAATCACCATCACACTGCATACTGCCCTATCCCATCTGGACAAGAGGAATACCTATGTAAGAATGCTGTTCATTGACTATAGCTCAGCCTTCAACACCATAGTACCCTTCAAGCTCATCATTAAGCTTGAGGCCCTGGGTCTCAACCCCGCCCTGTGCAAATGGGTCCTGGACTTCCTGACGGGCCGCCCCCAGGTGGTGAAGGTAGGAAAGCACATCTCCACTACGCTGACCCTCAACACAGGGGCCCCACAAGGGTGCGTGCTCAGCCCCCTCCTTTACTCTCTGCTCACCAATGACTGCTTTGCCATGCACGCCTCCAATTCAATCATCAAGTTTGCAGACGACACAACAGTAGTAAGCTCAATTACCAACAACGACAAGACAGCCTACAGGGAGGAGGTGAGGGCTCTCGGAATGTGGTGTCAGGAAAATATCCTCTCACTCAACGTCAACAAAAGAAATGAAATGATCGTGGACTTCAGGAAACAGCAGAGGGAGCACCACTCCATCTACATCGACGGGACTGTAGTGGAGAAGGTGGAAAGTTCCTCAGCGTACACATAGCTGATAAACTGACATTTTCAACCCACACAGACTGTGTGGTGAAGAAGGCGCAAGAGCGCCTCTTCAACCTTGGGAGGCTGAAGAAATTTGGCTGGTCAACTAAAACCCTCACAAACTTTTACAGATCCACAATTGAGAGCATCCTGTCGGGCTGTATCACCACCTGGTACGACAACTGCACCACCCACAACTGCAGGGCTCTCCAGAGGGTGGTGCGGTCTACACAATGCATCACCCGGGGCAAGCTACCTGCCCTCCAGGACACCTACAGCACCCGATGTCACAGGAAGGCCAAAAAAGATCATCAAGGACAACAACCACCCGAGCCACTGCCTGTTCACCCCGCTACCATCCAGAAGGCGAGGTCAGTACAGGTGCATCAAAGCAGGGACCAAGAGACTGAAAAACAGCTTCTATCTCAAGGCCATCAGACTGTTAAACAGCAATCACTAACATAGAGAGGTTGCTGCCAACATACGGAATTTAAATCATTGGCCACTTTAATAAATGGATCACTAGTCACTTTAATAATGACACTTTAACAATGTTTACATATCTTGCATTACTCATCTCATATGTATATACTGTATTCTACTGTATTCTATTCTATACTATACTATACTATTGCATCTTAGCCTATGTGCTCTGACATTGCTCATCCATATATTTATATATTCTTGTTCCTTTCCTTTACTTAGACTTGTGTGTATTAGGTATTTGTTGTGGAATTGTTAGATATTACTTGTTAGATATTGCTGCACTGTCGGAACTAGAAGCACAAGCATTTCGCTACACTCGCAATAACATCAGCTAACCATGTGTATGTGACCAATATATTTGATTTGATTTGAGCACACACACACACACAGACACTCGGCAGGGGGAAGGCTTTAATAAACCCACAGTAACATTTCTACGGGGCATCTCGAGACCAAGCCAGGAAAAAGATGAGTGTACCTGCCCTGGGGCAAGGAGGGGGGAAGGGGGGGAGAGAAGGGAAAGACAGAAAGAGAAGGATAAAGAGAAACGGAGAGAGAGAAGGGTATCTTTGAATCAGTGAAGCCAAGGGCACTCTCCTTCTGTTCACTCTCTGTAACTCTCTCCCTCTCTCCCTCTCATCACTCTTTCTCTCATCACTCTCTCTCCATCATTCTCTCTCTCTCTCTCATCACTCTTTCTCTCATCACTCTCTCTCCATCATTCTCTCTCCCTCTCTCTCACTCTCTCAAATTCAAATTGAAGCTGCTTTATTGGCATGACAAAACATTGTGTCAATATTGCATTGTATATACATTGTAATAAAATAATGGAGAATAAAGAATAATAATATAAAATGGTAGTAAATAATAATACAAATCTCTCTCTCCATCACTCTTTCTCTAAATAAATAAATAAAGGTTGTATTTACAATGGTGTTTGTTCTTCACTGGTTGCCCTTTTCTTGTGGTAACAGGTCACAAACCTTACTGCTGTAGTGGCACACTGTGGTATTGCACCCAATAGATATGGGAGTTTATCAAAATTGGATTTGTTTTCAAATTCTTTGTGGGTCTGTGTAATCTGAGGGAAATATGTGTCTCTAATATGGTTATACTTTTGGCAGGAGGTTAGGAAGTGCTACTCAGTTTCCACCTCATTTTGTGGGCAGTGTGCACAAAGCCTGTCTTCTCTTGAAAGCCATGTCCGGCTTCGGCGGCCTTTCTCAATAGCAAGGCTATGCTCACTGAGTCTGTACATAGTCAAAGCTTTCCTTAATTGTGGGTCACAGTGGTCAGGTATTCTGCCACTGTGTACATATTCTAGTTTGCTCAGTATTTTTGTTAATTCTTTCCAATGTGTCAAGTAATTATCTTTTTGTATTCTCATGATTTGGTTGGGTCTAATTGTGTTGCTGTCCTGGGGCTCTGTGGAGTCTGTTTGTGTTTGTGAATAGAGCCACAGGACCAGCTTGCTTAGGTGACTCTTCTCCAGGTTCATCTCTCTGTAGGTGATCGCTTTGTTATGGAAGGCTTTGGAATCACTTCCTTTTAGGTGGTTGTAGAATTTAATAACGGCTGTTTTCTGGATTTTGATCATTAGCGGGTATCGGCCTAATTCTGCTCTGCATGCATTATTTGGTGTTTTATGTTGTACACAGAGGATCTTTTCGCAGAATTCTGCATGCAGTCTCAATTTGGTGTTTGTCCCATTTTGTGAATTCTCGGTTTGTGAGCGGACCCCAGACCTCACAACCATAAAGTTTAATGGGTTCTATAACTGATTCAAGTAATTTTAGCCAGATCCTAATTGGTATGTCAAATTTTATGTTCCTTTTGATGGCACAGAAGGCCCTTCTTGCCTTGTCTCTCAGATCGTTCACAGCTTTGTGAAAGTTACCTGTGGCACTGATGTTTAGGAAGAGGTATGTATACTTTTTGTGTGCTCTAGGGAAATGGTGTCTAGATGGAATTTGTATTTGTGGTCCTGGCAACTGGACCTTTTTTGGAACACCAAGGTCTGACAGAATCTGTGCAGAAGATCTAGGTGCTATGTAGGCCTCTCTTGTTTGGGGACGGAAGCACCAGATCATCAGCAAACAGTAGACAGGTTCTAGTAGGGTGAGGCCGACTGTTCTAGTTCCCTCGCCAATTCATTGATATTGAAGAGGGTGGGGCTTAAGCTGCATCCCTGTCTCACCCCCCGGCCCTGTGGAAAGAAATGTGTGTGTTTTTTGCCAATTTTAACCGCACACTTGTTGTTTGTGTACATGGGTTTTATAATGTCGTATGTTTTTCCCCAACACCCCTTTCCATCCATTTGTATAGCAAACCCTCATACCAAATTGAGTCAAAGCTTTTTGAAATCAACAAAGCATGAGAAGACTTTGCCTTTGTTTTGGTTTGTTTGTTTGTCAATTATGGTGTGCAGGATGAGTACGTGCTCTGTCGTGCAGTAATTTGGTAAAAAGCCAATTTGACATTTGCTCAGTACATTGTTTTCACTGAGGAAATGTACACGTCTGCTGTTAATATTAATGCAAAGGATTTTCCCAAGGTTGCTGTTGAGGCATATCCCACGGTAGTTATTGGGGTCAAATTTGTCTCCACTTTTGTGGATTGGGGTGATCAGTCCTTGGTTCCAATTATTGGGGAAGATGCCAGAGCTGAGGATGATGTTAAAGAGTTTAAGTATAGCCAATTGGAATTTGTGGTCTCTATATTCTATCATTTCAATTAGGCCTTTTTGGGTTGGAGGGTTTGTATTTTGTCCTGCAGTTCATTCCAGATAATTGGAGAATCCAGTGGGTTCTGGTAGTCTTTAATAGTTCATTCTAAGATTTGTATTTCATGTATATGTTTTTGCTGTTTGTTCTTTGTTAAAGAGAGAAAAGATTGGAGAAGTGGTTTATCCATACATCTCCATTTTGGATAGATAACTCTTCATGTTGTTGTTAGTTTAGAGTTTTCCTATTTTCACAGAAGTGCTTAGATTCTATGTATTCTTCAATTACATTAAGCTGATTTCTGACCTCTCTCTCTCCCTCGATGTTCCTTCTTTTTCAGGAGTGTATTTCTGTATTGTTTTAGGGATGCCAAAATAGTTAAGGTGTAGACTCAGGTTTTCTGGGTCTGTATGTTTTGGGTTGGATAGGTTTCACAATTTCTTTCTAGGTTAATGCATTCTTCATCAAACCATTTGTCATTGTTGTTAATTTTCTTACGTTGTCTGCTTGACATTTTTAGATTTGATAGGGAAGCTGAGAAGTCAAATATAAAAGTTTAGCTTGGGGGTAGAAGCTGTTTAAAGCATTTTGGACGTAGACTTGGCGCTCTGGTACCGCTTGCCGTGCGGTAGCAGAGAGAACAGTCTATAACTAGGGTGGCTGGAGTCTTTGACAATTCTTAGGGCCTTCCTCTGACACCGCCTGGTATAGAGGTCCATGAGGTCCTGGATGGCAGGAAGATTGGCCCCGGTGATGTACTGGGCCGTACGCACTACCCTCTGTAGTGCCTTGCGGTCGGAGGCTGAGCAGTTGGCATACCAGGCAGTGATACCCGGCAGGATACTCTCGATGGTGCAGCTGTAAAACCTTTTGAGGATCTGAGGACCCATGTCAAATCTTTTCAGTCTCCTGAGGGGGAATAGGTTTTGTTGTGCCCTCTTCACGACTGTCTTGGTGTGCTTGGACCATGTTAGTTTGTTGGTGATGTGGACACCAAGGAACTTGAAACTCTCAACCTGCTCCACTACAGCCCCGTCGATGAGAATGGGGGCGTGCTCGGTCCTCCTTTTCCTGTAGTCCACAATCACCTCCTTTGTCTTGATCACATTGAGGGAGAGGTTGTTGTCCTTGCACCACACGGTCAGGTCTCTGACCTCCTCCCTATAGGCTGTCTCATCATTGTCGGTGATCAGGTTTACCATTGTTGTGTCACTCTCTCTCTCTCTCCATCACTCTCTCTTTCTGTCACTCTCTCTCTCCATCATTCACTCTCGCTCCATCAATCTCTCTCTCCATCACTCTCTCTCTCCATCACTCACTCTTTCTCCATCACTCTCTCTTTCTTTCTCCATCAATCACTCTCTCCATCACTCACTCTCTCTCCATCACTCGCTCTCTCATCACTCTCTCCATCATTCTCTCTCTCTCCATCACTCTCTCTCATCACTCAGTCTCTCTCTCTATCATTTCTTTCTCTCTCCATCACTCTCTCTCTCTCCATCTCTCTCTCCATCACTCACTCTCTCTCCATCACCCACTCTCTCTCCATCACTCTCTCTCTCAATCACTCACTCTCTCTCCATCTCTCTCTCCATCTTTCTCTCCATCTCTCCCTCTGTCATTCCCTCCTTCCATTAGCCAGGCAGAGCCATGACAATAACCACTGATATATTGTGAGTAGAAAAGAACCAATCACTTTAATAACATTTCATGCTATCTCTGCTTCCACAGACCCAAACACACACCCACACCCACACGCACACACACACACATAGACAGACACACAGACAGACACACGGCGCCTGGATGTATTGTGAGTAGAAAAGAACCAATCACTTTAATAACATTTCATGCTATCTCTGCTTTCACAGACCCACACACAAAAACAGACAGACAGACAGACAGACAGACAGACAGACAGACAGACAGACAGACAGACAGACAGACAGACAGACAGACAGACAGACAGACAGACAGACAGACAGACAGACAGACAGACAGACAGACAGACAGACAGACAGACAGACAGGCAGGCAGACAGGCAGGCAGACAGACAGACAGACAGACAGACAGACAGACAGACAGACAGACAGACAGACAGACAGGCAGGCAGGCAGGCAGGCAGGCAGAAACACACTGCGCCTGGAATCTGTCCTTCACCAGCGGAGAACACAGGCTGTCATTTCAGACCAAACAGTGGAAATGCAGAGTGCAACCAATCCGATTGGATAAACTGTGGAATAATGTAATTGTGGAGGACAGAGAGGCAGAGAGGGGTAGATATGATGATGACTTACTATGCACAGAGGCGTATCAGACTGGCCCTCCTCAAAAATATGTATTTATAAAGTGTGTGTGTGAAGCTTGAGTGTGTCTCAAATCTGACTAATGTGTCAGAACAGACCCATCTGTTCACCACTCACCCCAGGGTGTGTGTGTGTGTGTGTGTGTGTGTGTGTGTGTGTGTGTGTGTGTGTGTGTGTGTGTGTGTGTGTGTGTGTGTGTGTGTGTGTGTGTGTGTGTGTGTGTGTGTGTGTGTGTGTGTGTGTGTGTGTGTCTGGCGTAGAACATGTCAGCGAGTGCACTGAGAGAGGAGATGGGGTGACTATTCTATTGAAAAACTACAATCCCACAAACATTTTCCACCGTGAAAAAAATATTTATCAATATGCGATTTCCAAACTGCTGGACCTTTATCATGGTAGCTGGTGGTAATGGGAATACTCTGGGATGCAGCAAAGTGAATGGCATAAATAACCATACAGTTATGAGGGAAACCAAGTCAACAGGTTAACAACATGTACATTGAACATAACACTGTGGCTTAAACAAGAGTAGAAATCAGTGCTACTCTGAATGTGACAATACAATAGTCTAATGTGAACTCTACTGAGATAGAAAGAGGGAGGGAGGGAGGGAGATAGAGGAAGGGGGTCGAGGGAGGAAATCTAGGGAACTCACAGAGATAGTGGAACATCATAGTCTCCACAATAACTAAGTGCCGTGTCTGACAGTGACTGGGTATACAGTGGCTTGCGAAAGTACTTAGCATTTCTTCCTAAACTCAGCAAAAAAAGAAGCATCCTCTCACTGTCAACTGCGTTTATTTTCAGCAAACTTAACATGTGTAAATATTTGTATGAACATAACAAGATTCAACAACTGAGACATAAACTGAACAAGTTCCACAGACATGTGACTAACAGAAATTGAATAATGTGTCCCTGAACAAAGGGGGGTCAAAATCAAAAGTAACAGTCAGTATCTGGTGTGGCCACCAGCTGAATTAAGTACTGCAGTGCATCTCCTCCTCGTGGACTGCACCAGATTTACAAGTTCTTGTTGTGAGATGTTACCCCACTCTTCCACCAAGGCACCTGCAAGTTCCCGGACATTTCTGGGGGGAATGGCCCTAGCCCACGAGTAGTATGGCTGGTGGCATTGTCATGCTGGAGGGTCATGTCAGGATGAGCCTGTAGGAAGGGTACCACATGAGGGAGGAGGATGTCTTCCCTGTAACGCACAGCGTCGAGATTGCCTGCAATGACAACAAGCTCAGTCCGATGATGCTGTGATACACCGCCCCAGACCATGACGGACCCTCCACCTCCAAATCGATCCCGCTCCAGAGTACAGTCCTCGGTGTAATGCTCATTCCTTCGACGATAAACGCGAACCATCATCCCTACCGATCCTGTGCAGGTGTTGTTACACGTGGTCTGCCACTGCGAGGATGATCAGCTGTCCGTCCTGTCTCCCTGTAATGGCAATTTTATTGCCCTGGCCACATCTGCAGTCCTCATGCCTCCTTGCAGCATGCCTAAGGCACGTCCACGCAGATGGTCAGGGACCCTAGGCATCTTTCTTTTGGTGTTTTTGAGAGTCAGTAGAAAGGCCTCTTTAGTGTCCTTTAGTCCTTTAGTGTCCAAGTTTTCATAACTGTGACCTTAATTGCCTACCGTATGTAAGCTGTTAGTGTCTTAACGACCATTCCACAGGTGCATGTTCATTAATTGTTTATGGTTCATTGAACAAGCATGGGAAACAGTGTTTAAACCCTTTACTACTAAAATCTGTGAAGTTATTTGGATTTTTACGAATTATCTTTGAAAGACAGGGTCCTGAAAAAGGGACGTTTCTTTTTTGCTGAGTTTATTTCGTTGCCTTACAACATGGAATTAAAATAGATTTTTGCTAGGTTTGTATCATTTGATTTACACAACATGCCTATCACTGCGAAGATGCTAAACATGTTTATTGTGAAACAAGCAAGAAATAAGACAAAACAACAGAAAACTAGAGCATGCATAACTATTCACCCCCCCAAAGTCAATACTTCGTAGAGCCACCTTTTGCAGCAATTACAGCTGCAAGACTCTTGGGGTATTTGCCCATTCTTCAAGGCAAAACTGCTCCAGCTCCTTCAAGTTGGATGGGTTCCCCTGGAGTACAGCAATCTTTTAGTCATACCACAGATTCTCAATTGGATTGAGGTCTGGGATTTGACTAGGCCATTCCAAGACATTTAAATGTTTCCCCATAAACCACTTGAGTGTTGCTTCAGCAGTATGCTTAGGATCATTGTCCTGCTGGAAGGTGAACCTCCGTCCGAGTTTCAAATCTCTGGAAGACTGAAACAGGTTTCCCATTAGAATTTCCCTGTATTTAGCGCCGTCCATCATTCATTCAATGCTGACCAGTTTCCCAGTCCCTGCCGATTAAAAACATCCCCACAGCATGATACTGCCACCACCATGCTTCTCTGTGGGGATGGTGTTCTTGGGGTGATGAGAGGTGTTGGGTTTGTGCCAGACATAGTGTTCATCTTGATGGCCAAAAAGATACATTTCAGTCTCATCTGACAAGAGTACCTTCTTCCATATGTTTGGGGAGTCTCACACATCCATTTTGGTGAACACTTTAAGCAATGGCTTTTTTCTTGCCACTCTTCTGTAAAGCTCAGCTCTGAGGAGTGTACGGCATTAAGTCGTCCTATGGACAGATCCTCCAATCTCCGCTGTGGATCTTTGCAGCTCCTTCAGGGTTATCTTTGGTCTCTTTGTTGCCTCTCTGATTAATGCACTCCTTGCCTGGTCTGTGAGTTTTGGTGGGCGGTCCTCTCTTGGCAGGTTTGTTGTGGTGCCATATTCTTTCAATTTTTTAATAATGGATTTAATGGTGCTCCGTGGGATGTTCAAAGTTTCTGATATTTTTTTATAACTCAACTCTGATCTTTACTTCTCCACAACCTGCTCCTTGGTCTTCATGGTGCCGCTTGCTTAGTGGTGTTGCAGACTCTGGGGCCTTTCAGAACAAGTGTACATTTTCTGAGATCATGTGACAGATCATGTGACACTTAGATTGCACACAGTTGGACTTTATTTAACAAATTTTGTGACTTCTGAAGGTAATTGCCCCAGATCTTATTTAGGGGCTTCATAACAAAGGGGGTGAATACATACACACGCACCATTTTTCTGTTTTTTTTAATTTAATTTTTATTTTTGAAAGAAGTTATTTTTTCATTTCACTTCACCAATTTGGACTGTTTTGTGTATTTCCATTACATGAAAACCAAATTAAAATCCATTTAAATTACAGGTTGTAATGCAACAAAATAGGAAAAATGCCAAGGGGGATGAATACTTTTGCAAGGCACTGTATATTGAGCCACATCCATTCACCCTCTCAGTAATTATTATAGCCACAGCCATTCACTGTCTTAATTACTATCTATATCAAAGCTGTGGGCTCCGCTCTACTTCACTGACTGTTTTCTGTGCAGCGAGAATCTCTCGGTTCTGTTAAATGCTGATGAGGAACATGACTCTGAAACCTGCTGTAAATACATGAGCCCAAATGCAAGTAGATCCCTAGCCCGTGAATGTTAGATCTGAAAGCATTGGATTAGCAGTAGGTTAAACCCTGTAGTGCCATCTTGTCTTTTGATAGGCTAGCTGGAATTGTTGCCATAATGCTTACTGTCTCTGTGACACCCTCTCAGTTCAGATCTGTGTACGGAGTGTCTGTCTAGGGGAAGTGTGTAGGGTGTAGGGTATAGGGGTTAGGGCTAGGGGTCGATCTGGGATTGGTCAATGAAATAAGAGAGGACTGATGCGTTACAATGCTGGACACTTCAGATGACCAGACCATGAGACCTGAACTGGACATCTCTTATTTCACTCAAATAAAAATAAAAAACATTTAAAAAGAACATTGACAAAATGCAAGGATTCATACAAAACACACTTTTTTAAAAAGACAACTAATTTACAAAACATTCTCCATTACAAAAATCGGGTCAAATGTTTTAGGAGAGCAGTGCTCGGGTGAAATGACTAGCCAGATTATTTACAGGTTTGCTTCATTTTTGGCCAGATCATTTAGAACACTAACAGATCACACCAATGAAGAAGAAAAAATGGAGAAATGGTTTGGTGGTGGTGACACTGTGATGAGGTAGAACATAACTAAAAGTCTGTTTGTGCCATCATGCTAATCCCTGCCACTCCACACACGACTGGTACTCAGGCTAACTCACAGACACTCAGGATTCTCCTCACTATCTGTCTCAACTCAGTTTATTCTGTCTGAAGTACTACTAGTTGGTATTTGGCAGACAGAGTCAATGATTCATCTATTTGTCAATTTCCAAGCATTCTCTACGCTATGGGACTACTTCGCACAACGCAGACCGCAGACACACGCACAGGCGCTGAAGTTAATCCTGACTGTTCTGTGCGATAGCTGAAACTGGAATTTCCTGTGACTGAACACCTTGAGTGTGGAATATACTCCCTCTTTCTACCTACCTACCTCCCTCTCTCTCTCTGTTTTTCCCTCCCTCCCGCCCTCCCTCCCTCCCTCCCTCCCTCCCTCCCTCCCTCCCTCCCTCCCTCCCTCCCTCCCTCCCTCCCTCCCTCCCTCCCTCCCTCCCTCCCTCCCTCCCTCCCTCCCTCTCTCTTTCACCCTCACCCTCCCCCTCTCTCTCTCTCTCTCTGTCTCTCTCTCCCTCTCTCTATTTCTGTCTTTCTCCTGCCCTCTATCTTTCTTGCTCTCTCTCCCTATGCATCAACTCTCTCTCTCTTTTATCTGGCTGTGGTTTCATCAGTGTGAACACCTTGAGTAATAGAATTTAGGAATATTCAGCATTTCATTTTTACTCGAGCACAACTAGAAGAGGAGGATAAAAAGATAACCAATACCATGCCTCCTCTCTCCTCTCTCCTCTCCTCCTCTCTCCTCCTCTCCTCTCTTCTCCTCCTCCTCTCCTCTCCTCTCTTCTCCTCCTCCTCTCTCCTCTCCTCCTCCTCCTCTCCTCTCTTCTCCTCCTCCTCTTCTCTCTTCTCCTCTCTTCCTCCTGTTCTCTCCTCCTCCTCTCCTCTCTTCTCCTCCTCCTCTCCTCTCCTCTCTTCTCCTCCTCTCCTCTCCTCTCCTCTCCTCCTCCTCTCCTCTCCTCTCTTCCTCCTGTTCTCTCCTCCACCCTCATCCTTGAGCTGTCCTCTGTTATTCTCTTCATGGCTTGTGCGTATTTGTGTGTATTTGTAGGGAAATCTACCAAACACAACAGGTCTGTGGAGTGATGCAGGATCATACTACAGACAGTAGAGGTGTGAGGGTAGAGACAGTAGAGGTGTGAGGGTAGAGACAGTAGAGGTGTGAGGGTAGAGACAGTAGAGGTGTGAGGGTAGAGAGAGTAGAGGTGTGAGGGTAGAGACAGTAGAGGTGTGAGGGTAGAGAGAGTAGAGGTGTGAGGGTAGAGACAGTAGAGGTGTGAGGGTAGAGAGAGTAGAGGTGTGAGGGTAGAGACAGTAGAGGTGTGAGGGGAGAGACAGTAGAGGTGTGAGGGTAGAGACAGTAGAGGTGTGAGGGTAGAGACAGTAGAGGTGTGAGGGTAGAGACAGTAGAGGTGTGAGGGTAGAGACAGTAGAGGTGTGAGGGTAGAGACAGTAGAGGTGTGAGGGTAGAGACAGTAGAGGTGTGAGGGGAGAGACAGTAGAGGTGTGAGGGTAGAGAGAGTAGAGGTGTGAGGGTAGAGACAGTAGAGGTGTGAGGGGAGAGACAGTAGAGGTGTGAGGGGAGAGACAGTAGAGGTGTGAGGGTAGAGACAGTAGAGGTGTGAGGGTAGAGACTGTAGAGGTGTGAGGGTAGAGACAGTAGAGGTGTGAGGGTAGAGACAGTAGAGGTGTGAGGGGAGAGACAGTAGAGGTGTGAGGGTAGAGACAGTAGAGGTGTGAGGGGAGAGACAGTAGAGGTGTGAGGGTAGAGACAGTAGAGGTGTGAGGAGAGAGACAGTAGAGGTGTGAGGGGAGAGACAGTAGAGGTGTGAGGGTAGAGAGAGTAGAGGTGTGAGGGTAGAGACAGTAGAGGTGTGAGGGTAGAGACAGTAGAGGTGTGAGGAGAGAGACAGTAGAGGTGTGAGGGGAGAGACAGTAGAGGTGTGAGGGTAGAGACTGTAGAGGTGTGAGGGTAGAGACAGTAGAGGTGTGAGGGTAGAGACAGTAGAGGTGTGAGGGTAGAGACAGTAGAGGTGTGAGGGTAGAGACAGTAGAGGTGTGAGGGTAGAGACAGTAGAGGTGTGAGGGTAGAGACAGTAGAGGTGTGAGGGTAGAGACAGTAGAGGTGTGAGGGTAGAGACTGTAGAGGTGTGAGGGTAGAGACTGTAGAGGTGTGAGGGTAGAGACAGTAGAGGTGTGAGGGTAGAGACAGTAGAGGTGTGAGGGTAGAGACAGTAGAGGTGTGAGGAGAGAGACAGTAGAGGTGTGAGGGGAGAGACAGTAGAGGTGTGAGGGTAGAGACTGTAGAGGTGTGAGGGTAGAGACTGTAGAGGTGTGAGGGTAGAGACAGTAGAGGTGTGAGGGTAGAGACAGTAGAGGTGTGAGGGTAGAGACAGTAGAGGTGTGAGGAGAGAGACAGTAGAGGTGTGAGGGGAGAGACAGTAGAGGTGTGAGGGTAGAGACAGTAGAGGTGTGAGGGTAGAGACAGTAGAGGTGTGAGGGTAGAGACAGTAGAGGTGTGAGGGTAGAGACAGTAGAGGTGTGAGGGTAGAGACAGTAGAGGTGTGAGGGTAGAGACAGTAGAGGTGTGAGGGTAGAGACAGTAGAGGTGTGAGGGAGAGACAGTAGAGGTGTGAGGGGAGAGACAGTAGAGGTGTGAGGGTAGAGACAGTAGAGGTGTGAGGGTAGAGACAGTAGAGGTGTGAGGGTAGAGACAGTAGAGGTGTGAGGGTAGAGGACAGTAGAGGTGTGAGGGTAGAGAGAGTAGAGGTGTGAGGGTAGAGACAGTAGAGGTGTGAGGGTAGAGAGAGTAGAGGTGTGAGGGTAGAGACAGTAGAGGTGTGAGGGGAGAGACAGTAGAGGTGTGAGGGTAGAGAGAGTAGAGGTGTGAGGGGAGAGACAGTAGAGGTGTGAGGGTAGAGACAGTAGAGGTGTGAGGATAGAGACAGTAGAGGTGTGAGGGGAGAGACAGTAGAGGTGTGAGGGTAGAGACAGTAGAGGTGTGAGGGTAGAGACAGTAGAGGTGTGAGGGTAGAGACAGTAGAGGTGTGAGGGTAGAGACAGTAGAGGTGTGAGGGTAGAGACAGTAGAGGTGTGAGGGTAGAGACAGTAGAGTGTGAGGTAGAGACAGTAGAGGGTGAGGGGAGAGACAGTAGAGGTGTGAGGGGAGAGACAGTAGAGGTGTGAGGGTAGAGACTGTAGAGGTGTGAGGGTAGAGACAGTAGAGGTGTGAGGGTAGAGACAGTAGAGGTGTGAGGGTAGAGACAGTAGAGGTGTGAGGGTAGAGACAGTAGAGGTGTGAGGGTAGAGACAGTAGAGGTGTGAGGGTAGAGACAGTAGAGGTGTGAGGGTAGAGACAGTAGAGGTGTGAGGGTAGAGACAGTAGAGGTGTGAGGGAGAGACTAGTAGAGGTGTGAGGGTGAGAGACAGTAGAGGTGTGAGGGTAGAGACAGTAGAGGTGTGAGGGTAGAGACAGTAGAGGTGTGAGGGTAGAGACAGTAGAGGTGTGAGGGGAGAGACAGTAGAGGTGTGAGGGTAGAGACAGTAGAGGTGTGAGGGTAGAGACAGTAGAGGTGTGAGGGTAGAGACAGTAGAGGTGTGAGGGTAGAGACAGTAGAGGTGTGAGGGTAGAGACAGTAGAGGTGTGAGGGTAGAGACAGTAGGGTGTGAGGGTAGAGACAGTAGAGGTGTGGAGGGTAGAGACAGTAGAGGTGTGAGGGTAGAGACAGTAGAGGTGTGAGGGTAGAGACAGTAGAGGTGTGAGGGGAGAGACAGTAGAGGTGTGAGGGGAGAGACAGTAGAGGTGTGAGGGTAGAGACAGTAGAGGTGTGAGGGTAGACAGTAGAGGTGTGAGGGTAGAGACAGTAGAGGTGTGAGGGTAGAGACAGTAGAGGTGTGAGGGTAGAGACAGTAGAGGTGTGAGGGTAGAGACAGTAGAGGTGTGAGGGGAGAGACAGTAGAGGTGTGAGGGGAGAGACAGTAGAGGTGTGAGGGTAGAGACAGTAGAGGTGTGAGGGTAGAGACAGTAGAGGTGTGAGGGTAGAGACAGTAGAGGTGTGAGGGGAGAGACAGTAGAGGTGTGAGGGGTAGAGACAGTAGAGGTGTGAGGGTAGAGACAGTAGAGGTGTGAGGGGAGAGACAGTAGAGGTGTGAGGGTAGAGACAGTAGAGGTGTGAGGGTAGAGACAGTAGAGGTGTGAGGGTAGAGACAGTAGAGGTGTGAGGGTAGAGACAGTAGAGGTGTGAGGGGAGAGACAGTAGAGGTGTGAGGGTAGAGACAGTATAGGGGTGAGGGGTAGAGACAGTAGAGGTGTGAGGGTAGAGACAGTAGAGGTGTGAGGGTAGAGACAGTAGAGGTGTGAGGGTAGAAACAGTAGAGGCGTGAGGGGATAGACAGTAGAGGTGTGAGGGTAGAGACAGTAGAGGTGTGAGGGTAGAGACAGTAGAGGTGTGAGGGTAGAGACTGTAGAGGTGTGAGGGTAGAGACAGTAGAGGTGTGAGGGGAGAGACAGTAGAGGTGTGAGG
>NW_024061606.1:80892-109293 GCF_016432855.1 Salvelinus namaycush | reverse complement strand
TAATATAATAGAGACATTAGATCTAGCTGGTCTGTCGTATACATTAGATCTAGCTGGTCATGTCATAAAGACATAGATCTAGCTGGTCTGTCATAATACTAATAGAGACAGTAGATCTAGCTGGTCTTGTCATAATATAATAGAGACAGTAGATTAAGCTTGTCTGTCATAATATAATAGAGACATTAGATCCTAGCTGGGTCTGTCATAACTATAACTAGAGGACTGTTAGATCTAGCTGGTCTGTCATAATATAATATAGGACAGTAGATCTAGCTGGTTTGTCATATATAATAGAGACATTAGATTCTTGCTGGTCTTTCATACTATAATAGAGCGCAGTAGATCTAGGCTGGTCTGTCATTAATATAATAGATACTGTAGATCTAGCTGGTCTGTCATAATATATAGAGACAGTAGATCTAGCTAGATCTGTCATATAATAGAGACAGTAGATCTAGCTGGTCTGTCATAATATAATAGAGACTGTAGATCTAGCTGGTTTGTCATAACATAATAGAGACAGTAGATCTAGCTGGTCTGTCATAATATAATAGAGACATTAGATCTAGCTGGTCTGTCATAATATAATAGAGACAGTAGATCTAGCTGATCTGTCATATAATAGAGACAGTAGATCTAGCTGGTCTGTCATAATATAATAGAGACTGTAGATCTAGCTGGTCTGTCATAACATAATAGAGACAGTAGATCTAGCTGGTCTGTCATAATATAATAGAGACATTAGATCTAGCTGGTCTGTCGTAATATAATAGAGACAGTAGATCTAGCTGGTCTGTCATAATATAATAGAGACAGTAGATCTAGCTGGTATGTCATAATATAATAGAGACAGTAGATCTAGGTGGTCTGTCATAATATAATAGAGACAGTAGATCTAGCTGGTCTGTCATAATATAATAGAGACAGTAGATCTAGCTGGTCTGTCATAATATAATAGAGACAGTAGATCTAGCTGAACTGTCATAATATAATAGAGACAGTAGATCTAGCTGGTCTGTCATAATATAATAGAGACAGTAGATCTAGGTGGTCTGTCATAATATAATATAGACAGTAGATCTAGCTGGTTTGTCATAACATAATCGAGACAGTAGATCTAGCTGGTCTGTCTTAATATAATAGAGACATTAGATCTAGCTGGTCTGTCATAATATAATAGAGACAGTAGATCTAGCTGGTCTGTCATAATATAATAGAGACAGTAGATCTAGCTGGTCTGTCATAATATAATAGAGACAGTAGATCTAGCTGGTTTGTCATAATATAATAGACAGTAGATCTAGCTGGTCTGTCATAATATAATAGAGACATTAGATCTAGCTGGTCTGTCATAATATAATAGAGACTGTAGATCTAGCTGGTCTGTCATAATATAATTAGACAGTAGATCTAGCTGGTTTGTCATAATATAATAGAGACATTAGATCTAGCTGGTCTGTCATAATATAATAGAGGCAGTAGATCTAGCTGGTCTGTCATAATATAATAGATACTGTAGATCTAGCTGGTCTGTCATAATATAATAGAGACAGTAGATCTAGCTGATCTGTCATATAATAGAGACAGTAGATCTAGCTGGTCTGTCGTAATATAATAGAGACTGTAGATCTAGCTGGTTTGTCATAACATAATAGAGACAGTAGATCTAGCTGGTCTGTCATAATATAATAGAGACATTAGATCTAGCTGGTCTGTCATAATATAATAGAGACAGTAGATCTAGCTGATCTGTCATATAATAGAGACAGTAGATCTAGCTGGTCTGTCATAATATAATAGAGACTGTAGATCTAGCTGGTCTGTCATAACATAATAGAGACAGTAGATCTAGCTGGTCTGTCATAATATAATAGAGACATTAGATCTAGCTGGTCTGTCATAATATAATAGAGACAGTAGATCTAGCTGATCTGTCATATAATAGAGACAGTAGATCTAGCTGGTCTGTCATAATATAATAGAGACAGTCAATCTAGCTGGTCTGTCATAATATAATAGAGACAGTAGATCTAGCTGGTATGTCATAATATAATAGAGACAGTAGATTTAGCTGGTTTTTCATAATATAATAGAGACAGTAGATCGAGCCGGTCTGTCATTATATAATAGAGACATTAGATCTAGCTGGTCTGTCATAATATAATAGATACTGTAGATCTAGCTGGTCTGTCAAAATATAATAGATACTGTAGATCTAGCTGGTCTGTCAAAATATAATAGAGACAGTAGATCTAGCTGATATGTCATAATATAATAGAGACAGTAGATCTAGCTGGTCTGTCATAATATAATAGAGACAGTAGATCTAGCTGGTCTGTCATAATATAATAGAGACTGTAGATCTAGCTGGTTTGTCATAACATAATAGAGACAGTAGATCTAGCTGGTCTGTCATAATATAATAGAGACAGTAGATCTAGCTGGTCTGTCATAATATAATAGAGACAGTAGATCTAGCTGGTCTGTCATAATATAATAGAGACATTAGATCTAGCTGGTCTGTCATAATATAATAGAGACTGTAGATCTAGCTGGTCTGTCATAATATAATATAGACAGTAGATCTAGCTGGTTTGTTATAATATAATAGAGACATTAGATCTAGCTGGTCTGTCATAATATAATAGAGGCAGTACATCTAGCTGGTCTGTCATAATATAATAGATACTGTAGATCTAGCTGGTCTGTCATAATATAATAGAGACAGTAGATCTAGCTGATCTGTCATATAATAGAGACAGTAGATCTAGCTGGTCTGTCGTAATATAATAGAGACTGTAGATCTAGCTGGTTTGTCATAACATAATAGAGACAGTAGATCTAGCTGGTCTGTCATAATATAATAGAGACATTAGATCTAGCTGGTCTGTCATAATATAATAGAGACAGTAGATCTAGCTGATCTGTCATATAATAGAGACAGTAGATCTAGCTGGTCTGTCATAATATAATAGAGACTGTAGATCTAGCTGGTCTGTCATAACATAATAGAGACAGTAGATCTAGCTGGTCTGTCATAATATAATAGAGACATTAGATCTAGCTGGTCTGTCGTAATATAATAGAGACAGTAGATCTAGCTGGTCTGTCATAATATAATAGAGACAGTAGATCTAGCTGGTATGTCATAATATAATAGAGACAGTAGATCTAGGTGGTCTGTCATAATATAATAGAGACAGTAGATCTAGCTGGTCTGTTATAATATAATAGAGACAGTAGATCTAGCTGGTCTGTCATAATATAATAGAGACAGTAGATCTAGCTGAACTGTCATAATATAATAGAGACAGTAGATCTAGCTGGTCTGTCATAATATAATAGAGACAGTAGATCTAGGTGGTCTGTCATAATATAATATAGACAGTAGATCTAGCTGGTTTGTCATAACATAATCGAGACAGTAGATCTAGCTGGTCTGTCTTAATATAATAGAGACATTAGATCTAGCTGGTCTGTCTTAATATAATAGAGACATTAGATCTAGCTGGTCTGTCATAATATAATAGAGACAGTAGATCTAGCTGGTCTGTCATAATATAATAGAGACAGTAGATCTAGCTGGTTTGTCATAATATAATAGAGACAGTAGATCTAGCTGGTCTGTCATAATATAATAGAGACATTAGATCTAGCTGGTCTGTCATAATATAATAGAGACTGTAGATCTAGCTGGTCTGTCATAATATAATATAGACAGTAGATCTAGCTGGTTTGTCATAATATAATAGAGACATTAGATCTTGCTGGTCTGTCATAATATAATAGAGGCAGTAGATCTAGCTGGTCTGTCATAATATAATAGATACTGTAGATCTAGCTGGTCTGTCATAATATAATAGAGACAGTAGATCTAGCTGATCTGTCATATAATAGAGACAGTAGATCTAGCTGGTCTGTCGTAATATAATAGAGACTGTAGATCTAGCTGGTTTGTCATAACATAATAGAGACAGTAGATCTAGCTGGTCTGTCATAATATAATAGAGACATTAGATCTAGCTGGTCTGTCATAATATAATAGAGACAGTAGATCTAGCTGATCTGTCATATAATAGAGACAGTAGATCTAGCTGGTCTGTCATAATATAATAGAGACTGTAGATCTAGCTGGTCTGTCATAACATAATAGAGACAGTAGATCTAGCTGGTCTGTCATAATATAATAGAGACATTAGATCTAGCTGGTCTGTCATAATATAATAGAGACAGTAGATCTAGCTGATCTGTCATATAATAGAGACAGTAGATCTAGCTGGTCTGTCATAATATAATAGAGACAGTCAATCTAGCTGGTCTGTCATAATATAATAGAGACAGTAGATCTAGCTGGTATGTCATAATATAATAGAGACAGTAGATTTAGCTGGTTTTTCATAATATAATAGAGACAGTAGATCGAGCCGGTCTGTCATTATATAATAGAGACATTAGATCTAGCTGGTCTGTCATAATATAATAGATACTGTAGATCTAGCTGGTCTGTCATAATATAATAGATACTGTAGATCTAGCTGGTCTGTCAAAATATAATAGAGACAGTAGATCTAGCTGATATGTCATAATATAATAGAGACAGTAGATCTAGCTGGTCTGTCATAATATAATAGAGACAGTAGGTCTAGCTGGTCTGTCATAATATAATAGAGACTGTAGATCTAGCTGGTTTGTCTTAACATAATAGAGACAGTAGATCTAGCTGGTCTGTCATAATATAATAGAGACAGTAGATCTAGCTGGTCTGTCATAATATAATAGAGACAGTAGATCTAGCTGGTATGTCATAATATAATAGAGACAGTAGATTTAGCTGGTTTTTCATAATATAATAGAGACAGTAGATCTAGCTTGTCTGTCATAATATAATAGAGACATTAGATCTAGCTGGTCTGTCATAATATAATAGAGACAGTAGATCTAGCTGGTCTGTCATAATATAATAGAGACAGTAGATCTAGCTGGTTTGTCATAATATAATAGAGACAGTAGATCTAGCTGGTCTGTCATAATATAATAGAGACATTAGATCTAGCTGGTCTGTCATAATATAATAGAGACTGTAGATCTAGCTGGTCTGTCATAATATAATAGAGACAGTAGATCTAGCTGTTTTGTCATAATATAATAGAGACATTAGATCTTGCTGGTCTGTCATAATATAATAGAGGCAGTAGATCTAGCTGGTCTGTCATAATATAATAGATACTGTAGATCTAGCTGGTCTGTCATAATATAATAGAGACAGTAGATCTAGCTGATCTGTCATATAATAGAGACAGTAGATCTAGCTGGTCTGTCGTAATATACTAGAGACTGTAGATCTAGCTGGTTGTCATAACATAATAGAGACAGTAGATCTAGCTGGTCTGTCATAATATAATAGAGACATTAGATCTAGCTGGTCTGTCATAATATAATAGAGACAGTAGATCTAGCTGATCTGTCATAGAATAGAGACAGTAGATCTAGCTGGTCTGTCATAATATAATAGAGACTGTAGATCTAGCTGGTCTGTCATAACATAATAAAGACAGTAGATCTAGCTGGTCTGTCATAATATAATAGAGACATTAGATCTAGCTGGTCTGTCGTAATATAATAGAGACAGTAGATCTAGCTGGTCTGTCATAATATAATAGAGACAGTAGATCTAGCTGGTATGTCATAATATAATAGAGACAGTAGATCTAGGTGGTCTGTCATAATATAATAGAGACAGTAGATCTAGCTGGTCTGTCATAATATAATAGAGACAGTAGATCTAGCTGGTCTGTCATAATATAATAGAGACAGTAGATCTAGCTGAACTGTCATAATATAATAGAGACAGTAGATCTAGCTGGTCTGTCATAATATAATAGAGACAGTAGATCTAGGTGGTCTGTCATAATATAATATAGACAGTAGATCTAGCTGGTTTGTCATAACATAATCGAGACAGTAGATCTAGCTGGTCTGTCTTAATATAATAGAGACATTAGATCTAGCTGGTCTGTCTTAATATAATAGAGACATTAGATCTAGCTGGTCTGTCATAATATAATAGAGACAGTAGATCTAGATGGTCTGTCATAATATAATAGAGACAGTAGATCTAGCTGGTTTGTCATAATATAATAGAGACAGTAGATCTAGCTGGTCTGTCATAATATAATAGAGACATTAGATCTAGCTGGTCTGTCATAATATAATAGAGACTGTAGATCTAGCTGGTCTGTCATAATATAATATAGACAGTAGATCTAGCTGGTTTGTCATAATATAATAGAGACATTAGTTCTAGCTGGTCTGTCATAATATAATAGAGGCAGTAGATCTAGCTGGTCTGTCATAATATAATAGATACTGTAGATCTAGCTGGTCTGTCATAATATAATAGAGACAGTAGATCTAGCTGATCTGTCATATAATAGAGACAGTAGATCTAGCTGGTCTGTCGTAATATAATAGAGACTGTAGATCTAGCTGGTCTGTCATAACATAATAGAGACAGTAGATCTAGCTGGTCTGTCATAATATAATAGAGACATTAGATCTAGCTGGTCTGTCATAATATAATAGAGACAGTAGATCTAGCTGATCTGTCATATAATAGAGACAGTAGATCTAGCTGGTCTGTCATAATATAATAGAGACAGTCAATCTAGCTGGTCTGTCATAATATAATAGAGACAGTAGATCTAGCTGGTATGTCATAATATAATAGAGACAGTAGATTTAGCTGGTTTTTCATAATATAATAGAGACAGTAGATCGAGCCGGTCTGTCATTATATAATAGAGACATTAGATCTAGCTGGTCTGTCATAATATAATAGATACTGTAGATCTAGCTGGTCTGTCAAAATATAATAGATACTGTAGATCTAGCTGGTCTGTCAAAATATAATAGAGACAGTAGATCTAGCTGATATGTCATAATATAATAGAGACAGTAGATCTAGCTGGTCTGTCATAATATAATAGAGACAGTAGATCTAGCTGGTCTGTCATAATATAATAGAGACTGTAGATCTAGCTGGTTTTTCATAACATAATAGAGACAGTAGATCTAGCTGGTCTGTCATAATATAATATAGACATTAGATCTAGCTGGTCGTACATCTAGCTAGTCTTTTGTAATATAATTGAGACAGTAGATCCAGCTGGTCTGTCATAATATAATAGAGACAGTAGACCTAGCTAGTCTGCCATAATATAATAGAGACATTAGATCTAGCTGGTCTGTCATAATATAATAGAGACGTTAGATCTAGCTGGTGTGTCATAATATAATAGAGACTGTAGATCTAGCTGGTCTGTCATAATATAATAGAGACAGTAGAGCTAGCTGGTTTGTCATAATATAATAGAGACATTAGATCTAGCTGGTCTGTCAGAATATAATAGAGGCAGTAGATCTAGCTGGTCTGTCATAATATAATAGATACTGTAGATCTAGCTGGTCTGTCATAATATAAAAGAGACAGTAGATCTAGCTGATCTGTCATATAATAGAGACAGTAGATCTAGGTGGTCTGCCATAATATAATAGAGAGAGTAGATCTTGGTGGTCTGTCATAATATAATAGAGACAGTTTTTCTAGCTGGTCTGTCATAATATAATATAGACAGTAGATCTAGCTGAACTGTCATAATATAATAGAGACAGTAGAACTAGCTGTCTGTCATAATATAATAGAGACAGTAGATCTAGCTGAACTGTCAAAATATAATAGATACTGTAGATCTAGCTGGTCTGTCAAAATATAATAGAGACAGTAGATCTAGCTGATATGTCATAATATAATAGAGACAGTAGATCTAGCTGGTCTGTCATAATATAATAGAGACAGTAGGTCTAGCTGGTCTGTCATAATATAATAGAGACTGTAGATCTAGCTGGTTTGTCTTAACATAATAGAGACATTAGATCTAGCTGGTCGTACATCTAGCTAGTCTTTTGTAATATAATTGAGACAGTAGATCCAGCTTGTCTGTCATAATATAATAGAGACAGTAGACCTAGCTAGTCTGCCATAATATAATAGAGACAGTAGATCTAGCTGGGGTGTCATAATATAATAGAGACATTAGATCTAGCTGGTGTGTCATAATATAATAGAGACTGTAGATCTAGCTGGTCTGTCATAATATAATAGAGACAGTAGAGCTAGCTGGTTTGTCATAATATAATAGAGACATTAGATCTAGCTGGTCTGTCAGAATATAATAGAGGCAGTAGATCTAGCTGATCTGTCATATAATAGAGACAGTAGATCTAGGTGGTCTGCCATAATATAATAGAGACAGTAGATCTAGGTGGTCTGTCATAATATAATAGAGACAGTATTTCTAGCTGGTCTGTCATAATATAATATAGACAGTAGATCTAGCTGAACTGTCATAATATAATAGAGACAGTAGATCTAGCTGTCTGTCATAATATAATAGAGACAGTAGATCTAGCTGAACTGTCAACATATAATAGATACTGTAGATCTAGCTGGTCTGTCAAAATATAATACAGACAGTAGATCTAGCTGATATGTCATAATATAATAGAGACAGTAGATCTAGCTGGTCTGTCATAATATAATAGAGACAGTAGGTCTAGCTGGTCTGTCATAATATAATAGAGACTGTAGATCTAGCTGGTTTGTCTTAACATAATAGAGACAGTAGATCTAGCTGGTCTGTCATAATATAATAGAGACATTAGATCTAGCTGGTCTGACATAATATAATTGAGACAGTAGATCCAGCTGGTCTGTCATAATATAATAGAGACAGTAGACCTAGCTAGTCTGCCATAATATAATAGAGACAGTAGATCTAGCTGGGATGTCATAATATAATAGAGACATTAGATCTAGCTGGTGTGTCATAATATAATAGAGACTGTAGATCTAGCTGGTCTGTCATAATATAATAGAGACAGTAGAGCTAGCTGGTTTGTCATAATATAATAGAGACATTAGATCTAGCTGGTCTGTCAGAATATAATAGAGGCAGTAGATCTAGCTGGTCTGTCATAATATAATAGATACTGTAGATCTAGCTGGTCTGTCATAATATAATAGAGACAGTAGATCTAGCTGATCTGTCATATAATAGAGACAGTAGATCTAGGTGGTCTGCCATAATATAATAGAGACAGTAGATCTAGGTGGTCTGTCATAATATAATAGAGACAGTATTTCTAGCTGGTCTGTCATAATATAATATAGACAGTAGATCTAGCTGAACTGTCATAATATAATAGAGACAGTAGATCTAGCTGTCTGTCATAATATAATAGAGACAGTAGATCTAGCTGAACTGTCATAATATAATAGAGACAGTAGATCTAGCTGGTCTGTCATAATATAATAGAGACAGTAGATCTAGGTGGTCTGTCATAATATAATATAGACAGTAGATCTAGCTGGTTTCTCATAACATAATAGAGACAGTAGATCTAGCTGGTCTGTCATAATATAATAGAGACAGTAGATCTAGCTGGTTTGTCATAATATAATAGAGACATTAGATCTAGCTGGTCTGTCATAATATAATAGAGACATTAGATCTAGCTGGTCTGTCATAATATAATAGAGGCATTAGATCTAGCTGGTCTGTCATAATATAATAGAGACAGTAGATCTAGCTGGTCTGTCATAATATAATAGAGACATTAGATCTAGCTGGTCTGTCATAATATAATAGAGACTGTAGATCTAGCTGGTCTGTCATAATATAATAGAGACAGTAGATCTAGCTGGTTTGTCATAATATAATAGAGACATTAGATCTAGCTGGTCTGTCATAATATAGTAGAGGCAGTAGATCTAGCTGGTCTGTCATAATATAATAGATACTGTAGATCTAGCTGGTCTGTCATAATATAATAGAGACAGTAGATCTAGCTGATCTGTCATATAATAGAGACAGTAGATCTAGCTGGTCTGTCATTATATAATAGAGACTGTAGATCTAGCTGGTTTGTCATAACATAATAGAGACAGTAGATCTAGCTGGTCTGTCATAATATAATAGAGACATTAGATCTAGCTGGTCTGTCATAATATAATAGAGACAGTAGATTTAGCTGGTTTTTCATAATATAATAGAGACAGTAGATCGAGCTGGTCTGTCATTATATAATAGAGACAGTAGATCTAGCTGGTCTGTCATAATATAAAAGAGACAGTAGATCTAGCCTGTCTGTCATAATATAATAGAGACAGTAGATCTAGCTGGTCTGTCATAATATAATAGAGACATTAGATCTAGCTGGTCTGTCATAATATAATAGAGCTATTAGATCTAGCTGGTCTGTCATAATATAATAGAGACAGTAGATCTAGCTGATATGTCATAATATAATAGAGACAGTAGATCTAGCTGGTCTGTCATAATATAATAGAGACAGTAGGTCTAGCTGGTCTGTCATAATATAATAGAGACTGTAGATCTAGCTGGTTTGTCTTAACATAATAGAGACAGTAGATCTAGCTGGTATGTCATAATATAATAGAGACAGTAGATCTAGCTGGTCTGTCATAATATAATAGAGACAGTAGATCTAGCTGGTTTGTCATAATATAATAGATACTGTAGATCTAGCTGGTCTGTCATGATATAATAGAGACAGTAGATCTAGGTGGTCTGCCATAATATAATAGAGACAGTAGATCTAGGTTGTCTGTCATAATATAATAGAGACAGTATATCTAGCTGGTCTTTCATAATATAATAGAGACAGTAGATCTAGCTGAACTGTCATAATATAATAGAGACAGTAGATCTAGCTGGTCTGTCATAATATAATAGAGACAGTAGATCTAGGTGGTCTGTCATAATATAATATAGACAGTAGATCTAGCTGGTTTGTCATAACATAATAGAGACAGTAGATCTAGCTGGTCTGTCATAATATAATAGAGACAGTAGATCTAGCTGAACTGTCATAATATAATAGAGACAGTAGATCTAGCTGGTCTGTCATAATGTAATAGAGACAGTAGATCTAGCTGGTTTGTCATAATATAATAGATACTGTAGATCTAGCTGGTCTGTCATGATATAATAGAGACAGTAGATCTAGGTGGTCTGCCATAATATAATAGAGACAGTAGATCTAGGTTGTCTGTCATAATATAATAGAGACAGTATATCTAGCTGGTCTTTCATAATATAATAGAGACAGTAGATCTAGCTGAACTGTCATAATATAATAGAGACAGTAGATCTAGCTGGTCTGTCATAATATAATAGAGACAGTAGATCTAGGTGGTCTGTCATAATATAATATAGACAGTAGATCTAGCTGTTTTGTCATAACATAATAGAGACAGTAGATCTAGCTGGTCTGTCATAATATAATAGAGACAGTAGATCTAGCTGAACTGTCATAATATAATAGAGACAGTAGATCTAGCTGGTCTGTCATAATATAATAGAGACAGTAGATCTAGCTGGTCTGTCATAATATAATAGAGACTGTAGATCTAGCTGGTCTGTCATAATATAATAGAGACAGTAGATTCCAAGAACACAGGATGAGATGTTACTATCCTTTGTGCAAGCACTTCCAAGAGTTCATGAACAGTGAGACTGGTGAAATTTGGGGAGCGCATCGTCAGTAGTGTACCTTTGGTTCCTAGGGTGTTTCGGCCTTTCACACTATACACCCTCCCCAAAGGCGGCCAGCGACAGGGTGATCAATCCTACGCTTGCGTCCCATTCCCAATTAGTCAAAGGAGTTGCCTTGTTGTTGATAGCCAACATCCCATGGGACTATGCATGGCAGGGGCGTCTTCCTCCCTGAGTCAAGCATTGTTGACCGCATACCTCCTGGCCCTCTCACTTCGGGGCCCAGCTGGGGTCTTTCCTCTTCATCCAGAGCCATTGACTGCTGCCTTCTGCCACCTCTGATACAGCTTTGATTGCCGAACGCTGGCTCTGGCCCTTAATTCCCAGGTCTCTAAGCAGTCTGGTTGTAGATGTTGCCACAAAACCTCTGCAGCCCACCTCCACTGGTCGGACTTCTGTGTTCCAGCCATGATGCCGTGCTTCGGCAGCTAGATCGGCATAGCGCAGATGTTTTCGCTCATAAGCCTCATCTACTGAGTCCTCCCAGGGTACTGTGAGCTCAATGATGAAGACCTTCTTGAGCGAACGGGACCAGAGCACTATGTCAGGTCTTAGGGTGGTGGTTGCGATCTCCGGAGGAAACACAAGTTGCCGGCCAATGTCAGCTAGCATTTTCCAGTCGCGGGCCAAGCGCAGCTGGTCTCGCTCTAATGGTGTAGAGCCGCTCTTCGGTGGTTTAGCCCCTTCGCGGACAAAAGTCGTCCGTAAGGGGTGTGATGCTGCTGGGGGTGGTAGGGAGTTGGTGGCAGCTCGCTTGTCCTCCAGGGCGGAAGCAAGGTTTTTAAGGACTTGGTTGTGACGCCAAGTGTAGCGTCCTTGGGTGAGGCTTGTTTTACACCCTGTGAGAATGTGCCTGAGGTTGGCTGGCATGGAACAGAGGGCACAGTCCGGATCTTCACCATACCATTGGTGAAGATTAACTGGTGTTGGAAGGACGTCATATGTTGCTCTGATGGAAAAGCTCAACCGCCTCGCTTCCATGGCCCACAGATCCTTCCAGCTGATCTTCCTCTTCTCCACACTGTCCCATCGAGTCCACTGTCCTTGTTTGGCAAGAGAGACTGCCTTGGCCCACCTTGCAGCCTCCTCCTGATGGCGTACTTCCTGCACTACCATCTTCCGCCGCTCTGGTGCAGTGGCCTTACTCCAAGCAGCACGGCTAGTTAGCCCAAGGCCTCCTCTCCCTTGCTGAACATATGACCCACAATGTCAGCATGTCTGAGGGCTGCTGTTGCCTCCTGGACTGCTTTTCCTGGCCTCCATTTGCGCCCAGTTGCCAAGGTCGGCGCGTTGTTGCTCACCACTGGGTCTCGAGATTCATTCAGTGTCATCTGGAGCCTGGTTTTTGCACACTTGAATTCCTCTGTTAGACTGGTGAGGGGCAGCTTGAGGACACCATCTCCATAGAGGCCTATGGTGGTAAGGCATCTTGGAACCCCGAGCCACTTCTTTAAGTAGCCTGTGACTCCTCTTTCCATCTTCTCCACTGTTGAGATTGGAACCTCATACACTGCTAGGGGCCACAACACCCGGGGTAGGAGACCAAACTGCAGACACCAGGCCTTTAACTTTCCAGGTAGCTGGGTGTTGTCGATGGACTGTAGGCTACTACTGATGTCTTTGCGCAGCTGTTGCACCTGGTCTTTGTCCTTCAGGCTTGCATCATACCACCTTCCAAGGCTTTTTACCGGCTGCTCAGACACTGTTGGGATTTGGTCATCTCCGATGAAGAATTTCAGGTCAGAGAGTACTCCCTTCACAATCGAGATGCTGCGTGACTTGGATGGTTTAATCTTCATACGGGCCCAGCTGATGTTCTCCTCGAGTTTTCTGAGCAGTCTCCTGGTGCATGGGACAGTGGTGGTCAATGTTGTAATGTCGTCCATGTAGGCTCTGAGTGGAGGGAGGCGGAAACCAGAGTCGACTCGCTGTCCACCAGCAACCCATTTTGAGGATCTGATGATAACCTCCATTGCCATTATGAATGCCAACGGAGAAATGGTACATCCCGCCATTATTCCTACATTCAGGCACTGCCATGAGGTCGTGAACTCTGAGGTGGTGAAGCAGAACTGCAGATCCTGGAAGTACGACTTCACCAGGGTTGTGATGGTGTCCGGTATGTGGAAAAATCTGAAGGCAGACCACAGGAGTTCATGGGGCACAGAGCCAAATGCATTGGCGAGGTCGAGGAAGACTACATGAAGGTCCCTTTTCTCCACCTTGGCCATTTGGATCTGGTGCCAGATCATGCTGGAGTGTTCCAAGCAGCCAGAGAACCCTGATATTCCTGCCTTCTGTACAGATGTATCGACGTACGCATTCCTTTGCAGGTACTCGGACATCCTCTGGGCAATGACCCTAAAGAAGATTTTACCCTCGACATTCAGTAAGGAGATTGGGCGGAATTGGCTGATGTTCACTGCATCCTTCTCCTTAGGGATCAGGACCCCGCCTGCCCTACGCCACACTTTGGGTATTATCTTCTTTTGCCAAGCTGTTCTCATAAGCCTCCAGAGGACCCTCAGGATGTCTGGTGCGTTCTTATACACTTTGTACGGGACTCCATTTGGCCCCGGGGCTGATGCTGTTCTTGCCCGTCGAACTGTGTTTTCCACCTCTTTCCATGTCGGAGGGCTGGTCTCAATATGATGTTCCGGGGGTTCAATGGGTGGGATATCTGATGGGATGGCCAGATGTTCATGTCGCTTTGAGTCAAAGTTTGTTGTTATCAGGTGCTCCTCTAGGTCTTTCTTTGTTGTTTTTAGAGCTCCACTTTTTTCCTTCGTGAAGAGACTTTTAAGGAACTTGAAGGGATCTTTATAGAATCGAGTTCTAGTTTGTTCTTTCTTCCTTCTGCGTTTCCGTAGGTTCTCTGCTCTACGGAGGGATGCCAACCGGGTTTTAATGTCAGCCTGAAGTGCCTCTATGCCCTCCTTTTCCACTTCCGAGGCCTTCTTCCACTGTTTCTTAAGCTGTCTCCTTTCTTGAACGAGGCGCTTGATTTCTTGTTGCCTCCTGGAAACTGGTGGGGTTGGAACCTTTCTCCCGCCTTTTGCCTCTTGCACTCCAAAGCTTTCTGCCCCGTACTCATAGATGATGTCCCCCATCCTCTCCAACTTCTTCTCCACTGTGCCTCGAAGTTTCTCGAGGGTCAAGGTAAGGTCAGTATTCACTGCTTCCCACAACTTCTTGTCACTGGCGCCAGGCCACTTCACATACGGTCTGTGCCCTGGTAGTCTCCTCTCGACTGCAGGTCTGGGAGGCTGGGTGAGTTCCACTCCTGTTGTTGGTTCCACCTCAGGTGTTACTTCGGTGCTTGAGTTTACGTCCTCCATGACAGTGGTACTGATGCACTGCAAACTATGGTTTGCGTCCAGTTGCTGTGCTTCATTCGACTGATTTGATCGCTTTCGCAGAAAGTGATCAATGCGGGGCCTCTGTCTCTCTTTACCCAAACACCCCTTCTTCCCCTGGTGGATCCTCAACCCATGGTGTGATGTAACTTTCCTCCAACCACAGTCACATACCTGCATCTGTTTGTGGCCCGCTGTTGCAGCGGAACTTGTGACAGTTGCTGTGGTGTTCTCTTGTGCTGTGCTCTCATTACTCGTAGTCGTTTCCGGTCCAGTCGTTACCATGTTGTCAGCCGATGAGTCATCTTCCGCCCCCGCTCTCGCAGACTCTAGGGGTATTCTCGTATGTTGACTTTCTGTAGCTAAAAGCGGGTGTTTCCAACATACTGCGAAGCATGGGAAACTACAGAAATGGGAAGCTACCCCATGACTGTCCCAGTGGGGTCTATTCCCTCCTGTCAGCCGTCTCTCCGTGCCGCCACAAGGACTTTCCCCTGTTGTCAGCTGATCTTTCTCAGCAGTCACTGGACTAGTCCAGATATTCAGATTCCAAGAACACAGGATGAGATGTTACTATCCTTTGTGCAAGCACTTCCAAGAGTTCATGAACAGTGAGACTGGTGAAATTTGGGGAGCGCATCGTCAGTAGTGTACCTTTGGTTCCTAGGGTGTTTCGGCCTTTCACACTATACACCCTCCCCAAAGGCGGCCAGCGACAGGGTGATCAATCCTACGCTTGCGTCCCATTCCCAATTAGTCAAAGGAGTTGCCTTGTTGTTGATAGCCAACATCCCATGGGACTATGCATGGCAGGGGCGTCTTCCTCCCTGAGTCAAGCATTGTTGACCGCATACCTCCTGGCCCTCTCACTTCGGGGCCCAGCTGGGGTCTTTCCTCTTCATCCAGAGCCATTGACTGCTGCCTTCTGCCACCTCTGATACAGCTTTGATTGCCGAACGCTGGCTCTGGCCCTTAATTCCCAGGTCTCTAAGCAGTCTGGTTGTAGATGTTGCCACAAAACCTCTGCAGCCCACCTCCACTGGTCGGACGTCTGTGTTCCAGCCATGATGCCGTGCTTCGGCAGCTAGATCGGCATAGCGCAGATGTTTTCGCTCATAAGCCTCATCTACTGAGTCCTCCCAGGGTACTGTGAGCTCAATGATGAAGACCTTCTTGAGCGAACGGGACCAGAGCACTATGTCAGGTCTTAGGGTGGTGGTTGCGATCTCCGGAGGAAACACAAGTTGCCGGCCAATGTCAGCTAGCATTTTCCAGTCGCGGGCCAAGCGCAGCTGGTCTCGCTCTAATGGTGTAGAGCCGCTAATGGTGTAGATCTAGCTGGTTTGTCATAATATAATAGAGACATTAGATCTAGCTGGTCTGTCATAATATAATAGAGGAAGTAGATCTAGCTGGTCTGTCATAATATAATAAATACTGTAGATCTAGCTGGTCTGTCATAATATAATAGAGACAGTAGATCTAGCTGATCTGTCATATAATAGAGACAGTAGATCTAGCTGGTCTGTCATAATATACTAGAGACTGTAGATCTAGCTGGTTTGTCATAACATAATAGAGACAGTAGATATATCTGGTCTGTCATAATATAATAGAGACAGTAGATCTAGCTGGTCTGTCATAATATAATAGAGACAGTAGATCTAGCTGGTCTGTCATAATATAATAGAGACAATAGATCTAGCTGGTCTGTCATAATATAATAGAGACAGTAGATCTAGCTGGTCTGTCATAATATAATAGAGACAGTAGATCTATCTGGTCTGTCATAATATAATAGATACTGTAGATCTAGCTGGTCTGTCATAATATAATAGAGACAATAGATCTAGCTGGTCTGTCATAATATAATAGAGACAGTAGACCTAGCTGGTCTGTCATAATATAATAGAGACAGTAGATCTAGCTGGTCTGTCATAATATAATAGAGACAGTAGATCTAACTGGTCTGTCATAATATAATAGATACTGTAGATCTAGCTGGTCTGTCATGATATAATAGAGACAGTAGATCTAGGTGGTCTGTCATAATATAATATAGACAGTAGATCTAGCTGGTCTGTCATAATATAATAGAGACAGTAGATCTAGCTGGTCTGTCATAATATAATAGAGACTGTAGATCTAGCTGGTCTGTCATAATATATTAGAGACAGTAGATCTAGCTGGTCTGTCATAATATAATAGAGACTGAAGATCTAGCTGGTCTGTCATAATATAATAGAGACAGTAGATCTAGCTGGTTTGTCATAATATAATAGAGACATTAGATCTAGCTGGTTTGTCATAACATAATAGAGACAGTAGATCTAGCTGGTCTGTCATAATATAATAGAGACAGTAGATCTAGCTGGTCTGTCATAATATAATAGAGACAGTAGGTCTAGCTGGTCTGTCATAATATAATAGAGACAATAGATCTAGCTGGTCTGTCATAATATAATAGAGACAGTAGATCTAGCTGGTCTGTCATAATATAATAGAGACAGTAGATCTAGCTGATCTGTCATATAATAGAGACAGTAGATCTAGCTGGTCTGTCATAATATACTAGAGACTGTAGATCTAGCTGGTTTGTCATAACATAATAGAGTCAGTAGATATATCTGGTCTGTCATAATATAATAGAGACAGTAGATCTAGCTGGTCTGTCATAATATAATAGAGACAATAGATCTAGCTGGTTTGTCATAACATAATAGAGACAGTAGATATATCTGGTCTGTCATAATATAATAGAGACAGTAGATCTAGCTGGTCTGTCATAATATAATAGAGACAGTAGATCTAGCTGGTCTGTCATAATATAATAGAGACAGTAGATCTAGCTGGTCTGTCATAATATAATAGAGACAATAGATCTAGCTGGTCTGTCATAATATAATAGAGACAGTAGATCTAGCTGGTCTGTCATAATATAATAGAGACAGTAGATCTATCTGGTCTGTCATAATATAATAGATACTGTAGATCTAGCTGGTCTGTCATAATATAATAGAGACAGTAGATCTAGCTGGTATGTCATAATATAATAGAGACAATAGATCTAGCTGGTCTGTCATAATATAATAGAGACATTAGATCTAGCTGGTTTGTCATAACATAATAGAGACAGTAGATATATCTGGTCTGTCATAATATAATAGAGACAGTAGATCTAGCTGGTCTGTCATAATATAATAGAGACAGTAGATCTAGCTGGTCTGTCATAATATAATAGAGACAATAGATCTCGCTGGTCTGTCATAATATAATAGAGACAGTAGATCTAGCTGGTCTGTCATAATATAATAGAGACAGTAGATCTAGCTGATCTGTCATATAATAGAGACAGTAGATCTAGCTGGTCTGTCATAATATACTAGAGACTGTAGATCTAGCTGGTTTGTCATAACATAATAGAGTCAGTAGATATATCTGGTCTGTCATAATATAATAGAGACAGTAGATCTAGCTGGTCTGTCATAATATAATAGAGACAATAGATCTAGCTGGTTTGTCATAACATAATAGAGACAGTAGATATATCTGGTCTGTCATAATATAATAGAGACAGTAGATCTAGCTGGTCTGTCATAATATAATAGAGACAGTAGATCTAGCTGGTCTGTCATAATATAATAGAGACAGTAGATCTAGCTGGTCTGTCATAATATAATAGAGACAATAGATCTAGCTGGTCTGTCATAATATAATAGAGACAGTAGATCTAGCTGGTATGTCATAATATAATAGAGACAATAGATCTAGCTGGTCTGTCATAATATAATAGAGACAGTAGACCTAGCTGGTCTGTCATAATATAATAGAGACAGTAGATCTAGCTGGTCTGTCATAATATAATAGAGACAGTAGATCTAGCTGGTCTGTCATAATATAATAGATACTGTAGATCTAGCTGGTCTGTCATGATATAATAGAGACAGTAGATCTAGGTGGTCTGTCATAATATAATAGAGACAGTAATCTAGCTGGTCTGTCATGATATAATAGAGACAGTAGATCTAGCTGGCCTGTCATAATATAATAGAGACAGTAGATCTAGATGGTCTGTCATAATATAATAGAGACAGTAGATCTAGGTGGTCTGTCATAATATAATATAGACAGTAGATCTAGCTGGTTTGTCATAACATAATAGAGACAGTAGATCTAGCTGGTCTGTCATAATATAATAGAGACTGTAGATCTAGCTGGTCTGTCATAATATAATAGAGACAGTAGATCTAGCTGGTCTGTCATAATATAATAGAGACAGTAGATCTAGCTGGTCTGTCATAATATAATAGATACTGTAGATCTAGCTGGTCTGTCATGATATAATATAGACAGTAGATCTAGCTGGTCTGTCATAATATAATAGAGACAGTAATCTAGCTGGTCTGTCATGATATAATAGAGACAGTAGATCTAGCTGGCCTGTCATAATATAATAGAGACAGTAGATCTAGATGGTCTGTCATAATATAATAGAGACAGTAGATCTAGGTGGTCTGTCATAATATAATATAGACAGTAGATCTAGCTGGTTTGTCATAACATAATAGAGACAGTAGATCTAGCTGGTCTGTCATAATATAATAGAGACTGTAGATCTAGCTGGTCTTTCATAATATAATAGAGGCAGTAGATCTAGCTGGTCTGTCATAATATAATAGATACTGTAGATCTAGCTGGTCTGTCATAATATAATAGAGGCAGTAGATCTAGCTGATCTGTCATATAATAGAGACAGTAGATCTAGCTGGTCTGTCATAATATAATAGAGACTGTAGATCTAGCTGGTTTGTCATAACATAATAGAGACAGTAGATCTATCTGGTCTGTCATAATATAATAGAGACATTAGATCTAGCTGGTCTGTCATAATATAATAGAGACAGTAGATCTAGCTGGTCTGTCATAATATAATAGAGACAGTAGATCTAGCTGGTATGTCATAATATAAAAGAGACAGTAGATTTAGCTGGTTTTTCATAATATAATAGAGACAGTAAATCGAGCCGGTCTGTCATTATATAATAGAGACAGTAGATCTAGCTGGTCTGTCATAATATAAAAGAGACAGTAGATCTAGCTGGTCTGTCATAATATAATACAGACAGTAGATCTAGCTGGTCTGTCATAATATAATAGAGACATTAGATCTAGCTGGTCTGTCATAATATAATAGAGACATTAGATCTAGCTGGTCTGTCATAATATAATAGATACTGTAGATCTAGCTGGTCTGTCATGATATAATAGAGACAGTAGATCTAGGTGGTCTGCCATAATATAATAGAGACAGTAGATCTAGGTGGTCTGTCATAATATAATAGAGACAGTATATCTAGCTGGTCTGTCATAATATAATAGAGACAGTAGATCTAGCTGAACTGTCATAATATAATAGAGACAGTAGATCTAGCTGGTCTGTCATAATATAATAGAGACAGTAGATCTAGGTGGTCTGTCATAATATAATATAGACAGTAGATCTAGCTGGTTTGTCATAACATAATAGAGACAGTAGATCTAGGTGGTCTGTCATAATATAATAGAGACAGTAGATCTAGCTGAACTGTCATAATATAATAGAGACAGTAGATGTAGCTGGTCTGTCATAATATAATAGAGACTGTAGATCTAGCTGGTCTGTCATAATATAATAGAGACAGTAGATCTAGCTGGTCTGTCATAATATAATAGAGACTGTAGATCTAGCTGGTCTGTCATAATATAATAGAGACAGTAGATCTAGCTGGTTTGTCATAATATAATAGAGACATTAGATCTAGCTGGTCTGTCATAATATAATAGAGGAAGTAGATCTAGCTGGTCTGTCATAATAAAATAGATACTGTAGATCTAGCTGGTCTGTCATAACATAATAGAGACAGTAGATCTAGCTGATCTGTCATATAATAGAGACAGTAGATCTAGCTGGTCTGTCATAATATACTAGAGACTGTAGATCTAGCTGGTTTGTCATAACATAATAGAGACAATAGATATATCTGGTCTGTCATAATATAATAGAGACAGTAGATCTAGCTGGTCTGTCATAATATAATAGAGACAGTAGATCTAGCTGGTCTGTCATAATATAATAGAGACAATAGATCTCGCTGGTCTGTCATAATATAATAGAGACAGTAGATCTAGCTGGTCTGTCATAATATAATAGAGACAGTAGATTTAGCTGGTTTTTCATAATATAATAGAGACAGTAAATCGAGCCGGTCTGTCATTATATAATAGAGACAGTAGATCTAGCTGGTCTGTCATAATATAAAAGAGACAGTAGATCTAGCTGGTCTGTCATAATATAATAGAGACATTAGATCTAGCTGGTCTGTCATAATATAATAGAGACATTAGATCTAGCTGGTCTGTCATAATATAATAGAGACAGTAGATCTAGCTGGTCTGTCATAATATAATAGAGACAGTAGATCTAGCTGGTATGTCATAATATAATAGAGACAGTAGATTTAGCTGGTTTTTCATAATATAATAGAGACAGTAAATCGAGCTGGTCTGTCATTATATAATAGAGACAGTAGATCTAGCTGGTCTGTCATAATATAAAAGAGACAGTAGATCTAGCTGGTCTGTCATAATATAATACAGACAGTAGATCTAGCTGGTCTGTCATAATATAATAGAGACATTAGATCTAGCTGGTCTGTCATAATATAATAGAGACATTAGATCTAGCTGGTCTGTCATAATATAATAGATACTGTAGATCTAGCTGGTCTGTCATGATATAATAGAGACAGTAGATCTAGGTGGTCTGCCATAATATAATAGAGACAGTAGATCTAGGTGGTCTGTCATAATATAATAGAGACAGTAGATCTAGCTGGTCTGTCATAATATAATAGAGACTGTAGATCTAGCTGGTCTGTCATAATATAATAGAGACTGTAGATCTAGCTGGTTTGTCATAATATAATAGAGACATTAGATCTAGCTGGTCTGTCATAATATAATAGAGGAAGTAGATCTAGCTGGTCTGTCATAATATAATAGATACTGTAGATCTAGCTGGTCTGTCATAATATAATAGAGACAGTAGATCTAGCTGATCTGTCATATAATAGAGACAGTAGATCTAGCTGGTCTGTCATAATATACTAGAGACTGTAGATCTAGCTGGTTTGTCATAACATAATAGAGACAGTAGATATATCTGGTCTGTCATAATATAATAGAGACAGTAGATCTAGCTGGTCTGTCATAATATAATAGAGACAGTAGATCTAGCTGGTCTGTCATAATATAATAGAGACAATAGATCTAGCTGGTCTGTCATAATATAATAGAGACAGTAGATCTAGCTGGTCTGTCATAATATAGTAGAGACAGTAGATCTATCTGGTCTGTCATAATATAATAGATACTGTAGATCTAGCTGGTCTGTCATAATATAATAGAGACAATAGATCTAGCTGGTCTGTCATAATATAATAGAGACAGTAGACCTAGCTGGTCTGTCATAATATAATAGAGACAGTAGATCTAGCTGGTCTGTCATAATATAATAGAGACAGTAGATCTAGCTGGTCTGTCATAATATAATAGATACTGTAGATCTAGCTGGTCTGTCATGATATAATAGAGACAGTAGATCTAGGTGGTCTGTCATAATATAATATAGACAGTAGATCTAGCTGGTCTGTCATAATATAATAGAGACAGTAATCTAGCTGGTCTGTCATGATATAATAGAGACAGTAGATCTAGCTGGCCTGTCATAATATAATAGAGACAGTAGATCTAGATGGTCTGTCATAATATAATATAGACAGTAGATCCAGCTGGTCTGTCATAATATAATAGAGACAGTAGATCTAGCTGGTCTGTCATAATATAATAGAGACAGTAGATCTAGCTGGTATGTCATAATATAATAGAGACAGTAGATTTAGCTGGTTTTTCATAATATAATAGAGACAGTAAATCGAGCTGGTCTGTCATTATATAATAGAGACAGTAGATCTAGCTGGTCTGTCATAATATAAAAGAGACAGTAGATCTAGCTGGTCTGTCATATTATAATACAGACAGTAGATCTAGCTGGTCTGTCATAATATAATAGAGACATTAGATCTAGCTGGTCTGTCATAATATAATAGAGACATTAGATCTAGCTGGTCTGTCATAATATAATAGATACTGTAGATCTAGCTGGTCTGTCATGATATAATAGAGACAGTAGATCTAGGTGGTCTGCCATAATATAATAGAGACAGTAGATCTAGGTGGTCTGTCATAATATAATAGAGACAGTAGATCTAGCTGGTCTGTCATAATATAATAGAGACTGTAGATCTAGCTGGTCTGTCATAATATAATAGAGACAGTAGATCTAGCTGGTTTGTCATAATATAATAGAGACATTAGATCTAGCTGGTCTGTCATAATATAATAGAGGAAGTAGATCTAGCTGGTCTGTCATAATATAATAGATACTGTAGATCTAGCTGGTCTGTCATAATATAATAGAGACAGTAGATCTAGCTGATCTGTCATATAATAGAGACAGTAGATCTAGCTGGTCTGTCATAATATACTAGAGACTGTAGATCTAGCTGGTTTGTCATAACATAATAGAGACAGTAGATATATCTGGTCTGTCATAATATAATAGAGACAGTAGATCTAGCTGGTCTGTCATAATATAATAGAGACAGTAGATCTAGCTGGTCTGTCATAATATAATAGAGACAATAGATCTAGCTGGTCTGTCATAATATAATAGAGACAGTAGATCTAGCTGGTCTGTCATAATATAGTAGAGACAGTAGATCTATCTGGTCTGTCATAATATAATAGATACTGTAGATCTAGCTGGTCTGTCATAATATAATAGAGACAGTAGATCTAGCTGGTCTGTCATAATATAATAGAGACAGTAGATCTAGCTGGTCTGTCATAATATAATAGAGACAGTAGATCTAGCTGGTCTGTCATAATATAATAGAGACAGTAGATCTAGCTGGTCTGTCATAATATAATAGAGACAGTAGATCTAGCTGGTCTGTCATAATATAATAGATACTGTAGATCTAGCTGGTCTGTCATGATATAATAGAGACAGTAGATCTAGGTGGTCTGTCATAATATAATATAGACAGTAGATCTAGCTGGTCTGTCATAATATAATAGAGACAGTAATCTAGCTGGTCTGTCATGATATAATAGAGACGGTAGATCTAGCTGGCCTGTCATAATATAATAGAGACAGTAGATCTAGATGGTCTGTCATAATATAATATAGACAGTAGATCTAGCTGGTTTGTCATAACATAATAGAGACAGTAGATCTAGCTGGTCTGTCATAATATAATAGAGACTGTAGATCTAGCTGGTCTTTCATAATATAATAGAGGCAGTAGATCTAGCTGGTCTGTCATAATATAATATATACTGTAGATCTAGCTGGTCTGTCATAATATAATAGAGGCAGTAGATCTAGCTGATCTGTCATATAATAGAGACAGTAGATCTAGCTGGTCTGTCATAATATAATAGAGACTGTAGATCTAGCTGGTTTGTCATAACATAATAGAGACAGTAGATCTATCTGGTCTGTCATAATATAATAGAGACAGTAGATCTAGCTGGTCTGTCATAATATAATGGAGACAGTAGATCTAGCTGGTCTGTCATAATATAATAGAGACAGTAGATCTAGCTGGTCTGTCATAATATAATAGAGACAGTAGATCTAGCTGGTCTGTCATAATATAATACAGACAGTAGATCTAGCTGGTCTGTCATAATATAATAGAGACATTAGATCTAGCTGGTCTGTCATAATATAATAGAGACATTAGATCTAGCTGGTCTGTCATAATATAATAGATACTGTAGATCTAGCTGGTCTGTCATAATATAATAGAGACAGTAGATCTAGCTGGTCTGTCATAATATAATAGAGACAGTAGATCTAGGTGGTCTGTCATAATATAATAGAGACAGTAGATCTAGCTGGTCTGTCATAATATAATAGAGACAGTATATCTAGCTGGTCTGTCATAATATAATAGAGACAGTAGATCTAGCTGGTCTGTCATAATATAATAGAGACAGTAGATCTAGCTGGACTGTCATAATATAATAGAGACAGTAGATCTAGCTGGTCTGTCATAATATAATAGAGACAGTAGATCTAGCTGGTTTGTCATAACATAATAGAGACAGTAGATCTAGCTGGTTTGTCATAACATAATAGAGACAGTAGATCTAGCTGGTCTGTCATAATATAATAGAGACAGTAGATCTAGCTGGCCTGTCATAATATAATAGAGACTGTAGATCTAGCTGGTCTGTCATAATATAATAGAGACAGTAGATCTAGCTGGTCTGTCATAATATAATAGAGACTGTAGATCTAGCTGGTCTGTCATAATATAATAGAGACAGTAGATCTAGCTGGTTTGTCATAATATAATAGAGACATTAGATCTAGCTGGTCTGTCATAATATAATAGAGACTGTAGATCTAGCTGGTCTGTCATAATATAATAGAGACAGTAGATCTAGCTGGTTTGTCATAATATAATAGAGACATTAGATCTAGCTGGTCTGTCATAATATAATAGAGGCAGTAGATCTAGCTGGTCTGTCATAATATAATAGATACTGTAGATCTAGCTGGTCTGTCATAATATAATAGAGACAGTAGATCTAGCTGATCTGTCATATAATAGAGACAGTAGATCTAGCTGGTCTGTCATAATATACTAGAGACTGTAGATCTAGCTGGTTTGTCATAACATAATAGAGACAGTAGATATATCTGGTCTGTCATAATATAATAGAGACAGTAGATCTAGCTGGTCTGTCATAATATAATAGAGACAGTAGATCTAGCTGGTCTGTCATAATATAATAGAGACAATAGATCTAGCTGGTCTGTCATAATATAATAGAGACAGTAGATCTAGCTGGTCTGTCATAATATAATAGAGACAGTAGATCTATCTGGTCTGTCATAATATAATAGATACTGTAGATCTAGCTGGTCTGTCATAATATAATAGAGACAGTAGATCTAGCTGGTATGTCATAATATAATAGAGACAATAGATCTAGCTGGTCTGTCATAATATAATAGAGACAGTAGACCTAGCTGGTCTGTCATAATATAATAGAGACAGTAGATCTAGCTGGTCTGTCATAATATAATAGGGACAGTAGATCTAGCTGGTCTGTCATAATATAATAGATACTGTAGATCTAGCTGGTCTGTCATGATATAATAGAGACAGTAGATCTAGGTGGTCTGTCATAATATAATATAGACAGTAGATCTAGCTGGTCTGTCATAATATAATAGAGACAGTAATCTAGCTGGTCTGTCATGATATAATAGAGACAGTAGATCTAGCTGGCCTGTCATAATATAATAGAGACAGTAGATCTAGATGGTCTGTCATAATATAATAGAGACAGTAGATCTAGCTGGTTTGTCATAACATAATAGAGACAGTAGATCTAGCTGGTCTGTCATAATATAATAGAGACTGTAGATCTAGCTGGTCTGTCATAATATAATAGAGGCAGTAGATCTAGCTGGTCTGTCATAATATAATATATACTGTAGATCTAGCTGGTCTGTCATAATATAATAGAGGCAGTAGATCTAGCTGATCTGTCATATAATAGAGACAGTAGATCTAGCTGGTCTGTCATAATATAATAGAGACTGTAGATCTAGCTGGTTTGTCATAACATAATAGAGACAGTAGATCTATCTGGTCTGTCATAATATAATAGAGACAGTAGATCTAGCTGGTCTGTCATAATATAATAGAGACAGTAGATCTAGCTGGTTTGTCATAATATAATAGAGACAGTAGATCTAGCTGGTATGTCATAATATAATAGAGACAGTAGATTTAGCTGGTTTTTCATAATATAATAGAGACAGTAAATCGAGCCGGTCTGTCATTATATAATAGAGACAGTAGATCTAGCTGGTCTGTCATAATATAAAAGAGACAGTAGATCTAGCTGGTCTGTCATAATATAATACAGACAGTAGATCTAGCTGGTCTGTCATAATATAATAGAGACATTAGATCTAGCTGGTCTGTCATAATATAATAGAGACATTAGATCTAGCTGGTCTGTCATAATATAATAGATACTGTAGATCTAGCTGGTCTGTCATGATATAATAGAGACAGTAGATCTAGGTGGTCTGCCATAATATAATAGAGACAGTAGATCTAGGTGGTCTGTCATAATATAATAGAGACAGTATATCTAGCTGGTCTGTCATAATATAATAGAGACAGTATATCTAGCTGGTCTGTCATAATATAATAGAGACAGTAGATCTAGCTGAACTGTCATAATATAATAGAGACAGTAGATCTAGCTGGTCTGTCATAATATAATAGAGACAGTAGATCTAGCTGGTTTGTCATAACATAATAGAGACAGTAGATCTAGCTGGTTTGTCATAACATAATAGAGACAGTAGATCTAGCTGGTCTGTCATAATATAATAGAGACAGTAGATCTAGCTGGTCTGTCATAATATAATAGAGACAGTAGATCTAGCTGGTCTGTCATAATATAATAGAGACAGTAGATCTAGCTGGTCTGTCATAATATAATAGAGACTGTAGATCTAGCTGGTCTGTCATAATATAATAGAGACAGTAGATCTAGCTGGTTTGTCATAATATAATAGAGACATTAGATCTAGCTGGTCTGTCATAATATAATAGAGGAAGTAGATCTAGCTGGTCTGTCATAATATAATAGAGACAGTAGATCTAGCTGGTCTGTCATAATATAATATAGACAGTAGATCTAGCTGGTTTGTCATAACATAATAGAGACAGTAGATCTAGCTGGTCTGTCATAATATAATAGAGACAGTAGATCTAGCTGAACTGTCATAATATAATAGAGACAGTAGATCTAGCTGGTCTGTCATAATATAATAGAGACTGTAGATCTAGCTGGTCTGTCATAATATAATAGAGACAGTAGATCTAGCTGGTCTGTCATAATATAATAGAGACTGTAGATCTAGCTGGTCTGTCATAATATAATAGAGACAGTAGATCTAGCTGGTTTGTCATAATATAATAGAGACATTAGATCTAGCTGGTTTGTCATAACATAATAGAGACAGTAGATATATCTGGTCTGTCATAATATAATAGAGACAGTAGATCTAGCTGGTCTGTCATAATATAATAGAGACAGTAGATCTAGCTGGTCTGTCATAATATAATAGAGACAATAGATCTAGCTGGTCTGTCATAATATAATAGAGACAGTAGATCTAGCTGGTCTGTCATATATAATAGAGACAGTAGATTTAGCTGGTTTTTCATAATATAATAGAGACAGTAATCGATCCCAAA